>NC_041400.2:94411890-94524390 GCF_900747795.2 Erpetoichthys calabaricus | reverse complement strand
ATATATAAATATACAAACATATACACAAGCATTCCATTACTTAACTATAATCCCTTAATCTAACTCAAGGACATGGACACTGGAGCCTGTACCAAGCATAATTTTGTCACACGGTATATTTATGCACAAACCCACACTCACTCATCCAGAACTAATTTAGAGCCACTAATAAACTTATCATGTATGTCATTGAAATACAGGAGAAAGCCAGAGCAGCCAAGGAAAAGCTATGCAGACACAGGGGAAAATGTGCAGACTCCACACAAAGACTGAGCACAAAACGATTTGAAGTTTACTCTACAGTTGTCAGGCATTTAGCAATAACCATTATAAATACTGGTAACTAACAAAATAAAGAAAACACTTTGGTAAATGACAGATACTAATTATATTGAAAGCAGGTGCTTCTACACAGGTTGACATTGGGATAATTAAGCAATTAACATCCCATCATGCTTCAGGTCATGTATAAAAATCCTGGGAAGACTAATTTCTTTATTAAATTGGCAACCATGGCTCAAAGAAGATATCTGTGACTTTGAGAAAAGGCTGATGCCATAGCTGGGATATATTTGGCAGCAGCTACAGTGATGACGACTGTTCAGTGATCCACAAGGACCACTGGCTAATATGGTGTTGGCAATTGTAGGGAAAGGTAACATCCATCCATCCATTGTCCAACCTGCTATATCCTAACACACACACACACCAAGCACACACTAGAGACAATTTAAGTAACATCATTCAAGTCAAATGTAGATGAAAACTCATACACATTGAAAATGCAGTCTATGTATTTATTATAAGAAAAGAAAAGCATCTCTGAATCATTTAACGTCAACTGTCAATCTAATGTGGAAGGAGAATGTTTCAAAAAGGACAATCAGCAAACTTCACAGGGAGGGATCACCTGGGGAGAACTTAGAGAGCTTTGTATAGGCTTTATATAACACACCTACTTCTGTGTTCATGTTTGTTTTGTGAAATGTATTCTGATGGGTTGCTCTGAGAAGTACATTACATAAAATAATATTGATTTATTGATGTTACATATATTGTGGACGGGTGGAAGGAACACTTGGTGCCCATACAAAGTATTGAGGGTGCCAGCTGTGTCGTCTCCTTTAATCATTTAGCAAAGAAAGCAAACAGGCACTTGATGGTGCAGTAATAAACATAAATTGCCTCAATGGCTGATATATTCAATATTGCTCTTGTGACTGAGTAAGAATTAGGGAGCTTCATCCTCTCAAGCATTCTGGTTCAAGTGAGACGCTGACATTCAGGAGCATCTCCCTTTTACAGTGGTCTCACAAGAAGGGGTGTGGTCAGTTGCCCTCAGGGGCATCTTCTAGGAGCTGAGGAAGAGAAAAGAGACAAGTCTGTTAGCGGTAGAGCTTCCTCTCACCCCATCAGGGTATTACAAACCTTGATGAGTTCTTGAGGTGTCCATCCTTGAGGTGTCCATCAGTTACATCTCATGGCCCTCTTAAAACCTCAGGGACTTAAGTATTAAATCGTGTTTTGTTTAATAACGATAATAGATAATGGAGGAATTCATGCAAAGCACAAAATACCAACAGCCTTGTAAGAGTCTAACTGACAGTGCCACCTGATGTGCCTTCATCTCAGTCTGAACATTTCTTTGTCTTACAACCTCTTTTAAACAGACTTTCTTCTGTTTTTGTTCATCACCTTCAGTATAAGGCTACTCTTCTCCATCCTTATAATTAAATGGGTGACATCCTTTTAACCTTTCAAAGTGGTATCTAGGCCATCCTATAGTCAGTTTGGAGATCAGGAGCAGCATAATAAGGTATACCCTGATACCCAGTATCTATTTGAATGCCTATTCATCCAGGACCATAGGACTGCATATGGCTTGCAGGTCTTAGTCCTTCAATGTTCAGACTGCCTTGTCCATTGTTCCCCTTGCAGATTGGAAGGTATAGTCTAACTTCCCACAAAGCAGGTGGCTTGTATTTCTCTTCCCATCCTGATTTTTCAGAGCATCATATACTCCCACTTTTGTCTATTTTTACTCTGCTTAGATGAACCACCTTTCAAGGTTTGAGATTCATCAACATGACAGAACATCCCCTGATAACAAACCAAAGCTGAGATAGGATTCTGAAGCCATGTTTTCCAGGGTTACTTTCCTGTTATGGAAAATACATTTTATTGTTTTGAAATGTATTTTTTCCCTTCCCCATGACCACATGGCCATAATTTGTCAGGTAGATTCATTGTCTTGAAAATTAATATTCTCAAATTTCTCAGCTACATCTTTGAAACTGTCTACCCATCCATTTGTACCCTTTTTCATTTAAAGGTGTGGTAGCTGAACACTCCCATAGTAGTTTTACGTGAAAGGCAGGAACCACACAAATGCACACCATGACACTCAATTATTACAAATTAAAATGAACCTGGACTTCTTTAGAATGTGGAATGGAACTCCACAAAGACACAGGGAGAATGTGCAGATTCCACACAGATAGTGAGCAAGCTGTGACTCAAACCCAGCCTCCTGGACCTGTGCGGCATCAGGACGACTCTCAGCGCCACCATGTAGCCCACATTGGGTGCAGAATAAAAGATGAAGCTTAATCGGATGGATTCTTATATATGCAGGAGAATTTAATCTTTATTTCTTGAAGACAGAAGTGCTGGCCTGATAAATCTTTTTTCCCACTCGCTCAGAGAAAAGTACCATATACTCTAGCGCTTTGAGTACTAAGAAAAGCGCTATATAAATGTAATGAATTATTATTATTATTATTACTACGAAAATCTTTCTGATTCAGAAAATAATCCAGAAATGTAGTTGTATCTTTAGCAACTTAAAACAAGCAAATATAATAATTCAATAGGGGTATTCTATACTCAACAACATTTACATGGTTGTATATGGTTTCTCACATGTATGTAGTTTAAATTCAACTTTTACAGTACAAGTATATATATATATATATATATATATATATATATATATATATATATATATATATATATATATAGTATATGGCTGGTAGGTTTAGCAATAACCTCCTACAGCATGGTGTAAAAACAATAACAAAATTCTCACCATGCGTGTGTCTATATAGCATGCTGCCCTCGTTGATCAACGTGACGCTTAGCTCCGCTTAATTATGACGGTCTTTGGAGGCATGAACAGAAAAAAAATTCACAACATGGCAGAAGCTTTTTATCTTAATCAACGAAAGCCTCAATTCTAATTAATGTGACAAGTTTTTTTAACGAAGCACAAAATCTGCATTAAGTGATGTATCTTTAAAAATTACATGCCTCTGTAAATGCCCCATCATTTTTTTTCGAAAAGAAAAGACGGGGAGAGAGAGAGAGAGAGAGAGAGAGAGAGGGAAAGGTTAAGACGCAGCTTCCCAGAGCTATTTCCCAGCAGAGAGCCCTGAGCCATCCCCCTCCCGAGTGCTCCTCATGTTTCTATAGTAATTTCCAGCCAATGATCAGTAGGTGTCCACATCCCCGCTTCCTCACCTCAGCACCAATCAGCCACACACAGCGACAGGAGAGACGGACCGAGCAAACACTCGGTGTAGCTACACAATACACCCCGGACCAGCAGGAAACACCTCACCTCCTGCCGCACACCTTCTGCGCCGAGGTACCCTGCCTGCTTGCCGCTTTATTTAATCTTTCTTTCATCCCAATACTTTTTCTTGTTGTACTTTTTTTTTCTAAATGAACCAATAAATCAAATTAAAACAGAGGTTTTTGCTGCTCTATATCTTTACAAATCTTGCGTTCTTTTCCCCCTCGCCTTGCAGTGATGTGCTGCTCTCTGTTCGCAGACTGCTAGCGTCTGGAATCCCTTTCGTCAGGAACCTGGTAGGTGATGCTCTTCCATTTTTTTTCTTACCCCCTCCCCTCTCCCTCTCTCTCTCTCTCTCTCTCTCTCTCTCTCTCTCTCTCTCTCTCTCACTCTCACTCTCTCTCTCGCTTCCTCTCTCCCTCTCTCTTCCCCCCACCGTCCCATACCCCTCCCTCCAACTCACCCCCCCCCACATCCCCTCCCAATTACATCTGCATGCGTTCTTATGAGTCCCTTTTCATTTTTTTTTCTTTTCCCCTTCATTATTTGATGTTTTTTTGGCTGAGACACGGCCGTCTCCCATTCGTGGCGATTCTGCACTTTCCTGTCGCTTCTTAATCTTTCAATGCACGACCTTTGATCTGAATGTCTCCAGCAGGCCAGACTGACAGTAATTAAATGATGGCATGTCAGTGCGCATCGGAACTGGGGATCCCAGTCAAATAACCACGATCATCACCACCCACCCTTTCTGGAAACTCTCAACTATTTTTGTTTCACTAAACTTTGTTTACAGGCTGAGCAATCAATAACTGTGACTTGATTGTCTTTGGATTTTCAATTGCCCAAAGTGTGAATCGATTAAGTAATAATGACTTGGACGATGGGTGGTATTTATTTATTTATTTATTTGGTATTGTCTGCTGACTTGGAATGGAGGTGCTGGGGGGTTGAAATGGGGTGCACAACAGTAAATTTGGAAAATAAATGCACAACCTAATAATAAATTATGTATAATTACAGTAACAGTTTTATAATGCTAGTATAAAGTTTTGCTTTCTGTCTGTACATAAATGACACCAAGACACATACACATACATCCAAATAATAAGGAAAAATTACAAAATAATACTGAAAATACATTTAATTCCATAAACATTAGATGCTTTCTGATTCTGCATAGATATAGATAAACCAACAGAGAAACATCAAATAATAAAAAATAATAAGAGTAATTTAAATTGCACTGATTCAAGAGAGAACTAAATAAAAACTTTTTGTGATAGTACCTTAGGACAGTCCTATTCATTTTTCTTAATTTTATAAAATACTTTAAATCACATTTATTCTTTCCTAGTAGAACTGAAGGAAGAGTGAACCAGCTGAAAATAAAACATTTCTTAATACAGTACATTCTGACTTATTCCCGCATGCACATTGCATTTTCTTTGTCCTTTCTATAATAGCAAAACTGGGACAATAATGAGAAGACAATTATTCAGCCGCACAGGCATCAGAAAATGCAACAGCAATGCATGATACACAAAGAGCCGTTCTTAAATTCAAACTTTTTAATAATAAGGGCCCCTCTCTCATTCTCACCTGCACTCTGCATTTGCACAAAAATAGTTTCCATGGCGTGGTGGACCGCTAATTAAAAATGAAAGGTTTTGCAGTCGACTTGTGAATCCCTTCTCAGTTCAATCAGGCTGTAGTCATGAGTGATAAATTGTAGATTGAGTTAGTGTACAGTACTAGGATTTTTTTTTCTGCTTAAGTGTTTGCTTTTTGCTATATTTTTTTAATGTTTGATGTAATTTTTTTTTTTCCATTTCAGTTTTGAGAATTAAGAGGCTCTTTTGTACCACTTGGTGTTTACACTGAAATCATTACTGTTTAATGTTCTGGCTTTCCTTTAGATTTAAATAATAATAATAAAATGAATGGGAGTGTCACACATTCTTAATGGGCTTTTATCTATAGAAATAAAATCCACACTGAGCCTCCCACGGGCGCCTGGCAATATATATGTGAGGTCTTTGGCTTGGCTGGGTTAAAATTCACCAGTGTCTATCTGCCTGTCATTGAGGAAGTGTAATAGAGATGGGATGAATGGAAGCCAGGTGCTTTTAGAGGGCTGGATGGAGCTGCATTTACATTGAGTGGAAGCACTTATGGCATTAAGAGAGCACATAATTTGTGGCAACTATCATCCTTCGTTGTTAAAAGGCACACGCCACAAATAATAGCATCCGATACATTTATTCTTTGATGCAGCTCTCTTGTTTCAAAAGTTAGATTTCACCCCCACCTTAAAGTTTTGGAAATAAACTGAAATGAAAAAAAAGAAGAATCCCTGCTTTGTAAATGGTAAAATGCTAATAAAAATATAATTAAATAATACTAATAAAAATAAAACACTCGCCCAGGTAGTGATATATGCTAAAAAAGGTCACTGAATAATTATTAGACCAGGATGCAGTCAAGTTGTATTTGTTTCTCCATACCAGATTTAACTGGAATGAAGAAAGCACACTGTGTGTACAGCACTCGTCTGCTCTTATTGCTGTCTTACTTTTTTCTTGCTTGCTAATGTTCTTTTTCTGTTATAGTCCTAGGCTTGTATAGATTTCACATAATTTTCTAATATCCAGTGCTGAAGCAAAAAAAAGACTTCTTTTGTGTGAAGGAAAAGAGCTTTTTTTTTTTGTTCCTTTTAGTTGAATCAGTAATTGTGTTTTGTGGTTTATTTTAGTATCACAGAGGACATATGATGGAGATGGTACGCAGTTGTTTGTAACCGGCCTCACACTATCAAAGGTGGAATTAAAAGATTGACATTGCATTTTGCTTGCCACCCAGTCACAGAAATGTCTAATATAAACAATGCTCTTTGTGTCGAGAATGGACAAAGCGCAGAGCCTTCTTTATTACAAAAGGATAACCTCCAGGAAAGTGGATTGAACCCTGTTTTGGATTATAATGCTGAAATGGAAAGGTATAGATCTTTTGCAAACTTTTACAAAACCAATGGGGCATTTCCACAGACTGCAAAGATTGCTCGCATTACAACGCCAATTTTTCCCAGTGCTAGAATTGGCGTGTCCCCTTGGAACTGTGATAATGCTATGCTCTGGGGAAGGAAATCAGCAGCAATAAACTCTAATAGGACCAGCATGCAAAGAAATGATTCCCAGAGGCCGGGAAAGCCTGGCGTGCCGCCAGAGACGTTGCAAATGGCAAATAATAATTTCCTCACTACCTTATCCCCTGAACACTGCAGACCTTTAGCAGGAGAATGCATGAACAAGCTGAAATGCGGTGCTGCTGAAGCAGAGATAATGAATCTCCCAGAACGCGTTGGAACTTTTTCCGCTATTCCGGCTTTAGGGGGCATCTCATTACCTCCCGGGGTCATCGTCATGACAGCCCTTCACTCCCCCGCAGCCTCAGCAGCCGTTACAGACAGTGCGTTTCAAATTGCCAATCTGGCAGACTGCCCACAGAATAATTCTACGGGATCCAGCGGAAACCCTGCAAAGAAAAAAAGGAAGAGGTGTGGGGTCTGTGCACCCTGCAGGAGGCTAATCAACTGTGGGGTTTGCAGCAGTTGTCGGAATCGTAAAACTGGTCACCAGATCTGCAAATTTAGGAAATGTGAAGAATTGAAGAAAAAGCCTGGCACATCACTGGAGGTGAGACAGTCTCTCTCTCTCTCTCTCTCTCTCTCTCTTTCTCTCTCTCTCTCGTTATTAACTCCACACTCTGAAGCATTAACCTTTTCACTTAGTCATGTTTAAGCCCTTGAAAATTGTTTCCATGCCCACCCATGCCTGAACATCCTTGGCTTCTCAAATCTGCCTACCCGCCTCGCCTAATTGGCGGTAATTAGGGGTGTTTGCACGGAGCACAAGCTAAGCTTGGCTCAGACACCCCTAATTGCTGCCAGTCAGGCTGGGGCTGGAACATGTCCGACCATCCCCAGGCTTGGCGGGATTCCAGGCTGAGCTGGGAAGCAGTTTTCAATGCACAGCTTTCTCTCTTTCTTCTGTTGGTCACATCAACCAATTATGTAAACTGACATCAGCTGAATCAATTTCCAGCCACAGACCCTCGCTGCCACAATAGTTACCTTGATTTTTTTGGCAGCTTTACTCAAATCGCATTGGTCTACAGTGAATATTTCTGATACAGTTTCAATCTATTTAAAGTAATCCTAAAGGTGTGGATTTTTTGAAACTTTTGATTTTGAATAAGATTTTTATTTTAGCTCCAATTCTTTTCAGCCACAGTGCCTTCTTATTTACATTTCAACCCAGCTCTCAGTTACTTCATCAATCTTAATTATTTGATTAATTGGGTACTTGAATGGTCTCTGGTGGTCTCCAGGTTTTTTTTTTCGGTAAGGGGAATTATAGCCAATGATTATTTCGAACCCTTTGGTGAAAAGGAGAAAGAATAAGAATAGGGCATAATACTTGAATGTGTAACTTGGTAAACGTAATTACAGTTTGTGTGGCAGGGCACATTGTCCTTAGGATTCTGAGTTTAAAACCTTTGAAATCTGTCAAAAGGCTTCCTTTATTAGCTCTGACCTCTACCTTGTATATATGCATGCAGCATGGTTTCTCAAAGGCAGAAGCACAATCAAATAAAGAGAAATGACTAGCATCCACCAAGCACAAGATAGAAAAATAAATTCCCTCAATAACTCTACATGGATTTCATTGCCATATAACACCAGTTGGGTTTACACTGAGTTCACTCTCAGCTTTAGCTCTGAGGTGATACAAAGGACAGCTTCTGTTATAGCCCCTCTGGGAATTTTGGTCAATAGATCAGCATCAGACTCCAGGGTCAAACATAGGATAGTCTAGCAGATTAAAACATTTCCCTGCCATTTCTCTTGGGTACCTGGACATTACTGGTTTGCCTTCACCGTGTCTGAGCTTTTGTGTCTGGTATATCAGAAAAATGAAGCAAAAATTTCTGGAAAGCCTCCTGACCTTATTTCTTTAGTATGAGATAAGGAAATTCTCCAGGTAAAATGGTGTTCATCATGTGCTTAATTGTATGTGACCTCAAGCTGAATTTGGTGTTACAAACATGAAATCACCTATCTTTTTTATTTGCTTTTATAATTTATTTTTTGCTCCATTCAATCTGAGTTATAAATAAGTCTGTTGTTGTTATGTAAATATTGAAAGACATCTTACGTAGAATCAGAAATGCTAAACTGTGAAAAAAGAACCTTTCCATTTTTAAATACACACTCATACACACACCTATAGCCTTAGGGACTAAAAAGCCTCTGGCAGGCAGGCATATTTGTCTGTCATAATTTTCACATGGGGATCACCCTAAGCTAATTATATTAGTGGGAGAAATGCAAATCAGAGTTTTAGTCATAACCCTGAAATCGGATAGCCAATTTAATTTAATATCTTTACGTTTAGTGTGGAAATCAAAACCTCAGAGGACTTTTAAGAGACACAATTAGGGGACGCTGTGGTGGTCTCTGCCTGAACAGCAAGCACTCTGAGTACCATGTGTGATGTATCCTTATATGTGGCCTCAGTCTTGCAAACGTTAGCTATGAAACATCTGTTAAAGTTTTGATGTCAACTAGTAATGTCCTGTATGAGACTGAATTAAAAGTGATATTGTAGGCAAAGTATTCACCATTTTATTCAGAGGGGAGCTGGAATATATAATGAGGCAATGTATTATAGCATTCACAAAGAGCTTTCATTTTAATCATGGGCTTGAGCAATGTGTCAGGAAAGGCTTTATGGAATAAATTGCCTTTGAAAGAGTTCAAGTTTACTTGATGTACAGCATTTTTTGCTGCATTCATTGGTATTGGTTTTTTAAGTTTTTTACTTCCAGGTTAATTTTTACACCACAGGATTGATATGGACATGAATTACTTATGTAATTGTGTATACTAAATGTATTTAATTATATTACTACTCTATGACAATCGGGTGCAATCTAAATAGAGCAAAAGAAATGTTTAAAGAAATTGTTCGAATCCAGCAAACCGTCTGAACACATTTCACCCACTTTAGAGTCATGGGGAGCCATATTGCTTAATTAATTATTATTTTTTAATTATAACTTTTAAAGTTACATTTAGGGGATATCCACTGGGAATTAGGTGCAGGGATCTATTTATTGCAACATTAGTTTAACAATTAGTGTGGCTGCTTTTACAGCTACAGTATATTCATTTATGCATGTACTTTTAAGCCGTTGATTTTAGGAAGGAAATAGCAGAAGAGGCTGTAACAATATGCTATGTGCCAGGGATGTATTTTTCCTTGGCATGAAATGTGTAATGTGAAATGTGGAAGCACTTTCGACAAGTTGTTTTTTGGCTGGGCTTTGTAGACTTGGCAAATGGGCCTCTGTTAAGTAAATGCTATTTAAACTGTGATACACATACCACATACTATGTATTAACCATTTTATATATCGGTGAAGTGGAGCAACACAGCTTCAGCCATGCAACTGCGTAGCCCTTGTGTCACAGCTCTGCCTGAATGCAAAAGATAAACAATCTGGAGGTACATCATAGACATGCAGCTGAATAACCTGCATTGTTGATAGGGAGATTATTAAAAAAAAGGTTTGTAAAACCTTGAGGATCCTAGCTCCAACATTGGAAGGGAAGCTATGGTGGAGGCCTTACTGAAGACCCCAAGAGGGGATGTGTTTAATTTACCTGAGTCTACATAGTAAAGACTGGAGTGCCTACCTTTAAATAACTGTGTCCTATTGAGCATAACAATAACACTACAATGCAGAAAAAGATAAAACAAAGAAGAAAAAATAATAAAGTAACATCAATACAGTAAGCTAAAGCACCCAAAAACAATGTTTTTAAGATATAGTGAGTAAATTATAAAAAAAGAAGCAAAGAGGTTTTTAAGTGCAGTTAGAAAAAATGTCATTAGAACATTTTTTAAGTTTTCTAATCAGCTCAAAACAGCTGACAGTATTCCAAATATTTCAGGTTCATTTTTATCTTAAAAGAATGAGGGCCATAATGTGACACATTAGCGTATAAGCACCTGCTTGCCCATAATCCATATGTGTGCAAAACAACAGTTGCTGAGGCTTTCATGAGACATGAGACTGTGGACAGATAAAAATGGGAAGAAATCAATATAAAGTATTTGTAAACAGGGGAAAATCATACCCAATCAATTATTGACCCAGGCAACTTGTGTTCTGTTTCAGCACTTGTCTGCGTGGATTGTCTTGCAATGTCATCCTATGAAGGTTGATTGCAAGTAAACCTTATGTTTTTGTGTTGGTGATTGTGTTTCTGCGTACCCTGTAATTAACTGGTGTTTGATCCTAGTTGAGTTCTTGCTGGCATAGCTTTTGTTTGTTCAGATGGTTATTAAGTCCTTTTGAATTATAAAGTCATCAATAGACGCAACATAAAGAAAACAATGAGAACAATGTTTATTTAAAGTAAGGCCAGGATGTATCTTTAATTCATGATACCTAGTATTCTCTCAAAAGTATCTATTAGCTTTACAGGTGAAATTTTAACAAAATAAAAACATATGTTCTTTTTGATTGGTCAGGATAACAATTACTGTATATCCTGGTAGTAATGGCACCATACCTAGCTAAGATGTCACTCATCACACTGGGACAACTTAAAAATGTCGATTATTGTAATAGCAGAAGTCAGATTTCTGGTAGTAAATCCCTTATAAATACATGGAGAACATGTAAACTTCCTCACTCAAGGAATCCCAGTCCAGACCAGAAATGAAAACCAAATGCTGTTGGCAGCTTTAATCACCATAACATGTTACCTCAAAAAAGAAAAGATTTACCGTAGTCTTTATTTGTTGTTGTTTATTTCTGCTTTTATTTAATGCTGGTCTTCCATGAGAAAATTCTTCTATCTGAAGAGCAGTGAAAAATAAGTGTTAAATTTTATATTCACAGTGAATCTTACCCTTACCATCCCTATAGCCTGTCCACTACTTGGGATCAAATGCAAGCCCACAATATCATATATTAGCTATTCTGCAGAGCAGATTCATTAACAATATGCTTGGCTGAGCAAAATATGAGTCAGAATCTCTTATCTGTGAAGATGTTCCATCCCTGCACTTTAACAGGCTTGTTTGTTGAATACAGTTAGAACATTTACATATTTGGAAAATTATTTTGGAATTTATGACATACATTTTTTATTTTACTTTTATTAGTAATACTTATACAAGAAAAATGGGAATTCTGAATTAATTATCAGATATCACAAAAACACATTCCACATTTAAGGAAAAATTAGATGGTTATATAGTTATTTTGTTTTAATGAAAAACTGTAACTTACGGGCATCAACTGCCATTCTAAGCATGTAGATGAAAATTGCTTCAGGAGGTTTAATTGGCTCATTGTGCACTTTTAATTTTACTTTTGACACACTGCAGGTATTATTGTTACTGAATGTCATTCTTCAAATAAGATATATATGTCAAAGCTAACAGTGATATGAATAAAAGTAGAATTTTAACCTCAGTCATTATATCTAATTTTTGCATTACTTTTGTTTATGAAATACTAGCATTTAGTCATAAATATATATTTTGTACTCTCCTCTGCTTCCTTAAGTAAAGAAGGCTGCACTTTGTGTCTGAATGTGAGCATTCAGATCTTTGTCCAGTCTTCAGGCCTTTACCTGTTAGAAATCTGGGAATGAAAACACCATATATATGTAGTGCATTACACTCAAGTTTGATAGGCATGATCTGTTAAATGCATTTTGAAAGACCCAGTGGAATGGGCTGCTTAGTGAATGCTAGGTGAATACACACTCCATTATTATCATGTCATTAAATGTCATTTAATACAGGCTTCACATTCCAGATCATGTCACTGGCTGAGTGTGCTGCAGCTTGGTTGAACATTGTAAAGGTACTTTTCTTAAAAGCAGTGTATTTTTTTCATTTTTCCACCCTCTCTATACTCAGTTTAGACAGTGCATCCAAGTCAATTGTGGTCTTCAGATTTTCGAATCTCTTTTTCGTGTAGTTCTAACATGCTAATCATTCATCACAATCCTTTTATCAACAACCTCCCATCCCCCACCCATTTTAAGCACCTGATACTCTACATAGCTGGAGCTGAATATGGAAATGACTGTCTTGTATAAACAAAACAGACAAAGAAAAAAACATGGAAAAGACCGCAGCTCAAAAACAAAAGAATGTTCAAGCTTATTGCAAATAAAATGCTGTGTTCGTATTTCTACAAGTTGAATAGTTTAAGATCTGCTATATGTTCACTATATATTGTTATAAAATACTGGTCTGATTCTATCTTTAGAACACAAAGTAAAGGGAAGAATTAATAAACAGTAAAACGAATAAGCTTATTTATTGATCACAATTATGGTAATCATCCAGATTTGGTACACACATCCATATGCACAAGGCAAGTAAAATATTTCTAGTCAAATGCTCTCCATTTTTGTCTCAGAAGTTTCTCCTTTCTATATCTGCGTTGCCATAAATATTAAAGACACCCAAACTTACTTGAACTTGAGAAATTTTCCCCAGAACTACTGAGGCCACTTTATTCCATTTGCTTTATTCTTTTCAGAAATTTTTGGCTGAATTGGTGGATTCTATGTCCAATTAGATTATAGTTTTTTATGATATACAAAGTACATTCAAGTTGAACATTCTCACAGTGTTTATTGTATGGATCACATTATCAAAGAGAATGAAATGAATGAGTGAAATTTTGTTCTACTATACAATATAAAGCTCATTTTCTATTACAAAGTCATAAGTACTAAATGGAATGTCAATGTACAATATGAGTATATGTACTTTCTTAATCAGGTTCTAATGTTCAATTCTTTATTAGGTAGCAGAATTCTCTGTTTATACTTGACTTGAGTATCTGCTCAGTCATGTCTGGCATCAAGAGACATGTTGGACCAGATCACTCCAAACTTTCCTGTCTTTTACCGCTTTTTTTCAGACCTCTCAATTTCATTCCAAAGTTAGTTGTGATGGTGTCAATTGAGCGTGCTGTTTGCTGGCCTATTCTCCTTGACCATGCATTGCATTACTGCCTTTTCCAATGAACTGGATCACATTACATTGCCGAAAACAGGCCAGTCTTTGTCTGGTAATCTTAGATTCCAGCAATGTTAAGGTATAATGTAGTCCAGAACATCTCTGTTTGTAACTCTTACCATTCAAAAATCAAAAAATCAAAATCAAAAATCAAATAGCCTTTTGTCAATTCACGATATGTGCAGAACATACAGGAGAATCGAAATACTGTTTCTCTCTCATCTTCATAGTACAATAAAATATTAAAAGTATAAAAGTGTAATATATAAGATAAATAACATTAGAACTTGCAAGTAGACCTGTGTACAATGTGCAATAGTCATTAGTGGAAAAGTACAATTACAATAAAAAATGAGAAGGTGCATTATAGAGTAGCTTATGAGATGTACAAAAAGACAAACAATTAGCAGCAGATGTAATATTGAGTCTTTATATAATACCAGCTTAGGTAGGGTACTTGGTAGATAGTGACTCTTGTTACGGTCCAGGGGCAGGGGGCAGGGGGGGAAGGTATTGAAGAGAGTTCAGCATCCTGACAGCTTGGTGAATGAAGCTGTTAGACAGTTTTGTGGAGCGGGCCCGGAGGCTCCGGTACCTTAACCCTGAGGGGAGGAGGCTAAAAAGGGAGCGAAAGGGGTGGGAGGAGTCACCAGCAATGCTGATGGCTCTACGGGTGAGACGGGTGTGGAAATCTGCTTTCTTCATCATCTTGCTTTCACACCCATAAGCTGTTGTGGGGAATACAATAGCATGGACTATTCTGCATTTGGTTATAAGGCTGTTGTCTTTGCATTTCCAGATCTTACTCAAGCTGATTATTGCACTGCAAGCTAATGTTATTCTTCTTTAAAGTTCAGAGCTGGATTCTCTCACAGTCACAATTACCAGTTCAATTTGTTTTCTTCGAATTTTTATCACAGCCTCTCCATTTCCAGCTATTGTCTAATTTTTGTTTTTTGGTGCCGAGTTTTAATCCTGCCTTTTCACCCTCACCCTTAACTTTAAGAAACAGTTGAAACTGCTCTTATTAGATAGAAAACAGTCCTGCTAATCACCTTTTCTGATTTCAAATCAGCCGTGTCTAAATATATTCTTCTGATAGATGTTTTTTGATTTATGTACAGTGATCTTATTAGGTGTGCTGCGACACCCAATTCTTTTAAGGACTTCCAGAACTTGTCATGTTCAATACTTTGCTGTAGACCACAGGTGTCAAACTCCAGGCCTGGAGGGCCGCAGTGGCTGCAGGTTTTCAATCTAACCCTTTTCCTAATTAGTGACCAGTTTTCACTGCTAATTCACTTTTTTCCCCTTTATTTTAACAGCCATGTTAGAAGGATTCAGTCCTCTGAATAGATTTGTTTCCTCATTAAATGACAGCCAAACAGAAATGAGATGTGAAACGAGCCAACAGATGACAAGTTTAAACTTGGACTTCAAACTCCAACCAGTTTCTTAATGAGAAGCCAATGCTTGCTGTGAATTAAACCCGTTTTTTAATTCCACGGCTTGTTGCTGCTCTCGTTCTGCAACAGCAGACATTTCCAAAACTGTTTTTTGTTTTTTATAAGAACATCGTCAAAGTGTTTTGGTGAGTTGAGAGATCAACCTTACTGAGACCATCACCTTTCTTTATTTTCAGATATTGTGTGATTTGGCGGCTTGATTTGTGTCTCATTATTGTTTGGCTGCTAATTAAGGAAAAAGACACAACTAAAGGGCCAGAGTCAAGTTAATTAAAAGAAGTAATTAGCAGCAAAAATTGGTCACTAATTAAGAAGATGGTTAGAATGAAAACATGCATCCACTGCAGCCTTCCAGGACTGGAGTTTGACACCCCTGCTGTAGACGATAAAGCCTAAGTATATAGTATATCTTTCTGGAACTCTTGTAACTTTTTCCATATCCAATGAACATTTGAAATATCGTCTTGAGTGCCGCTTCTTTTCTGGAAACCAGCTTGAATATCAGGCAACTCTGTTTTAACAAAGTGCATTCTCATCTGTATGATTTTCAATTTAATCTTGTTTGTATGAGATTTCAGAGCTAATGTGTGGTAGTTTGAGCAATCTGATTTTTTAATAGTTATTCAGTTCTTTCCCATCGTGACCTTTTATTGTTAATTTTAAACAGCAAAGAGTGTTCGGATATTCTTTACTTGGGCAAAAAGATCTCTGGTTTTCCCTGCCTTATTCTCTTCTTCCATTCCTTTGCAACATTTGTTGTAGTATTTTTCATTATCTAATTGGGTTTCTTTTTAGAATTCCATATTTCATCTCTGTCTTTAGCAGCTTTAGCTTTCCTTCTTTTTTCAGCAATATTGAAGGTTTCATCTGACATCTGTTTGCTCGATTTCATTGTTTTTTTTTTTTACTTCGACTACATACAGAGGCAATATTCTGGTAATATCAGATTTCCGTTATACAGCATACAGTGTACAATAACAACGTACTGAAAAGACAACATTCCCATCTTTGATAGCAAAAGATGTAATTGATTTGGTTGTAGTGCAGTCCATTTGGAGATACCCTGGTGTGCAAATGCCATATGGATTAAATTAATCAAGGGTTTATAATCTTTAACCCATGGTTCTTGGAAAACTTTTACCAGCCAGTCTCCAGCATTGTTTCTTTCTCCTAACCCAAACCTGCCAACAACCTCAGCTTCTTCTGTCTCCAATGTTTGCATTAAAATCTTCAATAACATAATCAATGCATTCCTATGATGTTTAATTCAATGCTTCCTGGACTTAAAATTGCTCAATAACATCTTCAGTTGCATCTGTTGTTGGTGCATATACTTGCAGAATTGTGACTTTTAAAGGTTTTCCATTAATGTCACTTATCATTCAAAAACTGCTGTGGCAGTTTTTCAGTTTATTATAGCAACTCCATTTGCTCTAATGAGGTCATTTACATAATAGCAAACTGTAAAGTCATCTGAATAAAAAAAAAAAGATCCCTGTCCAATTTATTTCTTTGACTCCAAGGATGTCAGTCTTGGTCCTGATCATTTCACTCAATTATATCCATCTTTCCTTTATTCGTGCTTCGAACATTCCATATGCCACTCTTGTACATTTTTGTACAGCGAAGACTTTTCCTTTGGTCATGGGTTGCATCATATTTAGGCTTCCCGTAGAACTTTCCTAATTTGTGTCATTATTTACCAGATTAATAGAAACACACCACTGTCCTTCTCTAGTAGCATGTTTGATACCCTCTAGCTTAGAGAATCCAGTATTGGGTGTCATCTCTGAAATGTTTATGAACTTTCCATAGATTTTTTTGGTCTTTGTCTAGCTCTCCCTGTTTATCCAGGCTTGGGACCAGCATGTGAGTATGTCAAAATGAATACGACTGGGTTCTCTTTTTATACAAATACTTGTAAATGTCAGTGTGACTTCTAAGTGATAATATCAACATTTTTTTAAACCCATATAATCAAATTCAAGGTCATGGAGAGCAAGAGCTTGTTAAAGAACCATAAGGTGCAAGGCAGAAACAAGATCTGTACAGGATTCCAGTCCACTGCAGGACAAACATACACCACACTCACTCAGGAATTAGTAAATTAATTTTATTTGTATGTCCTTGTGGATATGTGAAGAAAATGAGAGTACCCAAAGAAAAACACACACAGACACAGGGTGAATGTGCAGAGTCCACACAGATGATAACTAACATGCCTTGCTCACATCGAAAAAGAATGACTACTTTTGACAAAATTTCTATTTTAAACATAGCAATTCTAAGGTTGCAAATGCATTATTTTTACAGAGATCTTCTAAATCTGGATGTCGAATGACATTCATAAATTAAACAGTGTATAGTTTAAAGAAGAAGCACATGATCTTCATACATAGTGTAGCTGATTGGAACATCTATGCATTGTAGTATGTACCATATCTTAGGCAAACGGTGAACCACAGGCACTTGACCAAACCGATATGGGTGAGTATGAATGAAACACATAGTGCATTCAAATGAAGGTGGAGAGAATATAAACACATTTGTAGATCTTACTGTAATACTGTGCATGTTGCTACTTTAAACAAACATTTTAGAAGCAAATCATATGAAGAAGAGAAAGATTTATGATACCTGTTTAATTTTAATTCTGATTTACATTTTAGAGATCTCAATGTAGATATTTAGTTCACAAAGGAAAAAAGGTGCAAATAATTATATGGTAAAAAGTAAACAAAGTTAAAGGTATCACATTTCAGTCAATCAGTCAGTCAGTCAATCAGTCTTTATTTTATACAACACCATTTCATATTAAATTTCATCACCAGCCAAAGTCTCAAGAGGCAATAGGATTATACAACCTATCATGCCTATTTTTTATTTAGTAAATCCATGGTGACAGTCTTTTTGTAATTATTGTTTTAGTTTGTTAATAAGAAGCATTAAAAAATCTTTTCTGCTGCTAAAATAAAATAAACAGTATTCCTATATTAGCAGGTTTTGTAGATTGCTGAAAAGAGGTAAAGTTAAAAGATGTTTTATTTGATAATTATTTCATGTCATGCTTTTAATAGGGAGAATGGCCCAGAAGATTTTTGAAAGCACATGAAGTGTCATAACTACATGGAAATGCATTGAAAGACTGCGAGGAGGATACATTTAGCACACAAAGTATAGCATAATGCCTAACCCCAACCAAATATTTTAAGAGTAAACTTTAAGAGATTTTTAAAATATATACATGAATAAGTGAGAAAATAAGAATTACACAATATATTGAATAATAATTTTATTAAACTGTGCTTTCTTCAAAATTCAGCTGAAAATTGCACTACTTAAAATAGGTCCACTGATAGGGAGATGAGCAATGCCCTTGGGAAATTTTTCCTTTAGATTCCCTAACACACTAGCTTTGAAATCTGTGAATTAATTTGACTGGGGTTAAAAAAGGAAAACAACAAAAAAAAGGCCAGAATATACATCAACCTAAAGGGCAACCTTAAGCTCCTGTCAAGGCAATGAGATTTTGGTATCAGAGCTGCATGTTGGCCAATTAATTATACAATATATATTCTACAGGATGGACCTCCTGGCTAGTTAACACAGGTCTTTCTGGTCATGTCAAGTGAATCTACTGTCAGCTTTTATTTGTATTTGCGTGGAAATGGTCCATAGAATGGCACAGCAGCTGTTTTATACATTTTATTCACTGTGTTTGTATCAGAAATTATAAACCTGTTTAATGGTTGTGGCAGTGTCTTGTAACAATAACACTTTTTGAAATTGTGCATAACAAAGTATGAATTAAAATTCTTCAACAACTGTTAATTGTGAAATAAATTTGTATGTTACAGTACATTTACAGACGTTCTTTAGGTATCTCAAAGATAAGTCACTCTTACTCTGATATTCATTCTTTATCCATCCATCCATCCATTGTCCAACCTGTTGTATCCAAACACAGGGTCACGGGGGGTCTGCTGGAGCCAATCCCAGCCAACACAGGGTGCAAGGCAGGAACCAATCCCGGGCAGGGCACCAACCCACTGCAGGACACACACACACCCACACACCAAGAACACACTAGGGACAATTTAGAATCACCAATCTACCTAACCTGCATGCCTTTTTACTGTGGGAGGAAACCGGAGCACCTGGAGGAAACCCACGCAGACACGGGAAGAACATGCAAACTCCACGCAGGGAGGACCCAGGAAGTGAACCCGGGTCTCCTTACTGTGAGGCAGCAGCGCTACCACTGCTACCAATATTAACTCTAAAGACCACAAGGGAATAAATGTGTTCACATTTTTCATAAATTATAATGAAAATACAGTAATCCAGAAATCCATGCATTTTTATGAACTCACTTACTCCATCAGAGTGTGATAGAGAGCCAGGCCTATCCTATTACCCTAGGACACCCATCAAAAATGAATGGGAAAACAGCTGATAGCAGGGCACAGTCATGCCCACACCCACACTAGTGCAAAGAAGTTCAATATAGAACTATGGTGCCCTCTTCAGTTGCGAGAAGAAGATCATGGAATGTTGCATAGTTTACTGTCAAATAATGCAAAGAGTATGCGACACTCAGACTGTGGTTCATTTATTTGACAGCCTGTAGGTCTGGAGTAATTACATTCATTGCACTCAGACTACGAATGCAATGAATGTAATTACTCCGGACCTACAGGCTGTCAAATAAACGAAGCACACGGCGTGTGCGCAGCGTAAAGGGGCTTCGTCTCTGACGCTGACGTTCGAGGTTTGATCCCTGCGAGGGGAGCAGTAGAGTGTGTACGCCTGATAAGTCCAAATGTGGGCGAAACACATGTCGCATGCTCTTTGCATTATTTGACAGTAAACTATGCAATATACAGTATACTGTATGTACATGTGCTTTCTCAATTTTTGTATTTTTAATAAATTTGCAAAAATCTCAAGTAAACTTTTTTCACGTTGTCATTATTGGGTGTTATGTGTAGAATTCTGAGGAAAAAAATGAATTTAATCCATTTTGGAATAAGGCTATAACATAACAAAATGTGGAACAAGTGATGCCCTGTGAAAACTTTCCGGATGCACTGTATATATATATATATATATATATATATATATATATATATATATATATACTAAGGGGCTGTACCCCCTGCTTGCTTCACTCACCCACCCCACAGCCCCCACCCCCGGGGGCACGCTTCACGCTAGCCACTTTGCGTCTCTGCCGCTTGCGGTGGACCAGTCAGCTGCTGGCTGTCTGCTAGCTGCTACTGAGCTGTATGATCTGCATATTGCGATGTGAGTCGATCATTTAAAAGCCTGTACAGCAGCTGCTGCTGCCATGATGCGTGATCTGAATGTCACACTGTGCGATGATCATTTAAAAACCTGTACAGTAGCTGTCCTTTTGTCTCACTTCCTTGTCTCGTGGGACGTTAAAATGTCTCAGAGAAATTGTTTGTAAGTAGGGCATGACGTGCAAGAAGTCTCACGGGACTTCAAAGTGTATCCCCGAGATGATAAAATGTGATGGAATTCGTAACGGAAGGACTAGGGGAGGATAACGGGATAACAGAGAACAGCCCCTCTGGTGCCAAGGGGTTGAAGAATGGAAGCTTAACACTATCAGGGCCTGTGACCACCACCAGGGGGCGCAAGGGGGGTGGCTGTGCCCTCCTTAGCAGGGCTGCCGCCACACCCAGAAGTGCTGCCGGAAGAAGGTCACAGGACACTTGGAGCACCGGGTGCTCTATAAAAAGAGCAGCCTCACTCCATTCAGAGAGTCAGAGTTGGGTGAAAGAGGATGAAGCTTGAGGGAGGAGTGAAGGTGGAAGGAAGAGAGAAGAAGAGCTTTACTGATTTACTGTGCTTTGTGCTGTGCTGTTGTGGGGAGTGAGGGAGAAGAGCTTCTTCATGTATAATAAAACGTGTGTGTTGAATATACATGCAAATTGAAAGTTTGTGGCCATTTGAACATTTTGTTTGTGATTTTCGCTCCAGTTGCATCTTCTTTTGTTTAAGGCACAGTGGTCATTGGTTAGTACGGCTGCCTCACAGCTCACATACCATTTTTGGTCACAATAGTCAGTCCAACATAGTTGGCAGATGCTTCCCTAGTCCTCAGGGACACTTAAAACATCATTGCACCATTATAAGCCATTCAAAACTAGTTCATTTCACATCAGTGCATTTCACAGAGTTCGGTGAAGTTTGTAAACATTGTCATGATTTTGCCACACTCACAGTGAAGCAAATTCCATAGGGTTTGCTCATCACTAATTAGAACTTTACAACATTAAAATATTACCATAAGAATATGCCATTAAATTCAACAAGCAGTGGCTCATTAATCTCTATTCACCTGACTTTTGCAAAATGACATCAAGTCAACTTTTAAAGGACCCCAAAGTACTGGAATTAGGGTGAAAAATATTGCTTCTTATAGTTTGTTAAGTAACACTTTTAATATTTAATGTATGTGAGGAATATAGAATTATTTTTATTTAGGTAAGTAGTCATTTGTAAGTGAATAAAATTTTGTAATCAAGATTATAAAGCATAATGGAAAGCTGACATTATCCTTTTTGGACAGAAGGTTTTGTCAGCAAGCACATGACAATGACTCATTGAAATGATTAAATGTTTTTCAAGAGGAATAAGATATTGGGATGTATGCAAATAACATCAAAGGACATTGGCAAATATAGAAATATAAAAACACATACTTATATAGTGTTATAGCTATTAGACTGAAATAGATTTAAGCTCATGCAAATTAACCAGCATGCGTATGCTGTAACACAGTATAAAATAAGTGCTTGGGACCTTTTAGTCAATATGTAATTGTATTTAGAACAAAGTAGCTTTACTGACAAGTAACAAGGCCACTAGAAATGATCAGTTTTCCAATTTCAGCTGATGCTGCTATTGATAATTCTTATATAATCAGTCACTCAGATGTTTAGTGTTGAATAAGGTAGGCAGCCCTTATTAAGGATTCTAGAAATAATTATTGCAGCGTGCACAAGTAAAACAAGGTTAGCGAACTTAAGGACAGTATTTAGGTATTTTTGTGTTTAACATGCCCATCAAGAAAAACAACCTGCGGTTGTTATTGATTTCAGAGGTAATTGCAATGGGGTGCAGATGTAAGAAAAGGTTTGTAAGGTCTTGAACATAATTTTGGCAATTATATGATTAACTTGTCCACCAATTAAAAACAACTTTCAGAGAATAAAGTGTCTTTCATGAACACTTTTGCGATAAAACACCATCAAACTACTTGGTAATTTATTCAGTGTATCTATGATTTCCTTGTGTAAAGAAAAGCTTTGTAAAGTTTTTGTACAATTTTCTGTCTCTGTCCTTGTGTTCTGTCTGAAAAAATAATTTCAATTTAACAGCTGTGATTTAATGTACTAATGCCCTTCATAATTTCATAACACTACTTCAATAACACTTCTGCCATGTTGCCTTTCAATCTCCATGTGCTTAAACTGAAAGTTTTCACCTCCTAACTGATTGTAGTCCTAGAATTAGTCCAGTCTGTCTCTTTGCACTTTCTTTAGCACTGGTGAGTCTTAAAAAATATAGATTAAAACTTCACACAGTTTTCCAAATGTGGCCTTACAAGGCTTTAGAAGTATGTTAAATACCTCATGAACAGCCTCCCTTCACTTGCTCTCTACACGTCATGCTGAGTAAGCTAACATTGCATTAGCCTTCTTAATCACTGCATGTGTACAATATTGAGTCTACCACAACCTCCTATTGTTCATTCAAATCTAACACTTTTATTTTTGATGTGTAATACTTTAGATTTGTTTATATTCTGTTTCATCAGCCACAAGTCTGCCGAAGTCTGAATTCTGGCCTTGTCCATTTGTCATTACTAAGTAGTACTTAATTTAGCATTACTTACAAATCTAACCAGCACCAGTATTCCATACACCAAATGTGGTAATCAATGTTGTTTTTAGAAATCACTGTTTCTGTAGATCTCATTGTGTAGGCCTGGGAAAGCTAGGTGGTAAGTGGCATTAGTAATTTATGGTGGTGTGGTTCATTAAACCTTTGCTATGTTCCTGCTTAAATAAAAAAAGTCTGTACAGCCATACCCATCACATGTTTCAATCATTAACATTCCAGCCTCTTTAGACAAAAATCCCAATGTAAGTACCCCATTAGGTTAACCCATGGGTTTTAACCCAAGTCTTCAGGTACTCCTCTGACAGTTGTTCTTCTTTTTAACTAATTAATTTACATGATACACGCTGCTGCTATTAATTGTACTCCAGGCCAATCAAAAAGCATGCTATAGCTTCCTATGCGAGTAGATCTTTCAATTTTTACATTGCTAACATTATCAATTTTTAGGTTGAATTGTTTTTAAAAGTCATAGTTATTTGTGTAGTTTTTCTCAGATTCCAATGTCACTGGTCAAAGGTGATTGCAAGCCTGTTGCTAAGAATGACATTATTCAAGCATATTGAAAAAAAATGTTCTTACTTTATGTGACAGTGGCATGAAATAAACTCCAAATTAGTGCAATCTTATGTTAATTGTCTCATATATAAATGAATGTTATACAGTATGTAATATATACACACTAGCCTACACTTAAATATTTTTAATGATCCAAAAATCTAGTAAAAAAAGGAAAGTAGTCTCTTGTTTTGCAGTTCTTGCCTCCTTTTCCAATATGTACAATTTACAACTTCAGACTGTGGAAGATCATGTTATTCATTAATCTGTCTCATTTTACAAGTAAGCAAGCTTAAGAATGTGTAGGGCCTATTCACAATAAGCAAAACTTCTGACCTCAGGAAAGGCCTCCAAGAGTATGATGCAACTAATAGGGGAGCACAATTCCACTTATTTATTAAGATCAGACAGTCAAGCCATTTTGTTATTTTGAATTAAACAATATATGTGATGTGTGTGTGCACATGGGATGTTGGCAGTGTACTGAGTAAACCTTTGCAGCTGTAATTTGAGCTTTGACAAAATTTATTCGCCTGGGTTGGTGGGTGTGCTTTTATTTGACCAACCTACTATCTGCCTTTGCACTTAGTCCCTACAGCAACACATGTTGATGCCTAGTCTCTCCGAATTTGCATGAGATCATTATAATCCTTCCTGGTATCGTCATCTGCCAAAATACAACAATATAGGCATTGCATCCACCTGCTGCCCATGCAAGAATTGTAATTATGAACTACCTAAACTGAAACAGCAATGTGTTTAAGTGTTCAATTTAGAATAACTGTTAAGAAATTGTTTATTAGTTAAGAAAGGACATGCAAACTGCACACAATGCATGATTCAAACAGAGGACTCTGCAGATGTCCAATAGTGGTGCTACCACTGTGCAATCAAGTTTCTGCTTGACAGTCTGAGGCTGGCAACCATTGAAACAGTTTTTCACAAATAGATTTTTTTATACACTATGGGTATTATGTTCCTTAAAACAGGGGCATGACACTCAAGCCGTTTCTCCAGACAAACATGGTTGTCTGCTGGGTCCTTTCCCATAAAGTGCAAGGATCATGCACATGGTTCTTCTGTTGCTTTTTCAAATTTAGCAGTTTCGGCCAGAGACTGTTGCCCTTCTCATGTATCATCTGAGGATGAATATCAAAAGGAGCTTATCAACCAGATTCTGAACGGTGTTCTATTTTGTACCTAAAGAATTTCTTTCTATTTTATCCATCCATCCATTTTCAAAACCCGCTGAATCCGAACACAGGGTCATGGGGGTCTGCTGGAGCCAATCCCAGCCAACACAGGGCACAAGGCAGGAACCAATCCCGGGCTGGGTGCCAACCCACCCCAGTCTTTCTATTTTATATTTTTTTAATTACTCGTAACCTGTAATGGAAGAAATAGTCCTTTGTAGTTTGTTGCTGGCTTGCACTTTCTAGCCTTAATTGGAAACCAGAAATTGTGAACATGAGATCCAAAAAAA
Organism: Erpetoichthys calabaricus; assembly: GCF_900747795.2. Classification (NCBI taxonomy): domain Eukaryota; kingdom Metazoa; phylum Chordata; class Cladistia; order Polypteriformes; family Polypteridae; genus Erpetoichthys; species Erpetoichthys calabaricus. The sequence continues at coordinate 94,499,253 of NC_041400.2, read as the reverse complement.
TGGTGCCACTTATTTTGTTACCAACAATAAGGAAGATAATATAATTGAAAGTTCCCAGACTAGAGTCTGGGTAAACCACATCTCTATCCTCTTTCCCCTGTGGATGGCCAGGGAAGGTGGTTGAGAGGTGACAGTCACTCATCCAGATCTCACTGTCAACTTGCTATGTGGTTAAGTTCGTGCGTGCTGTATTTTAATTATAGGCTCTGGTTCTTGCAACCACAAATTGGATTAAGTGGTTTTGAAAATTTTATGTTTACATTGTGATATGCATTTGAATATAGTTTGTGACTGTAAAAGTTTACCTTTTCCACTGTAGTCATCAATCAGCCTAATTTACTGTTTTCACTTTGTAGAATGGTTGAAGAAAATGGAGTTGTTTGAATAATGGAAGTATTGTATAAGAAGTTTATGGTTCTATTTTTACTTGTATTGCTTTGCATGAAAAACACAAGATCATTTCATCTATGGCTTTGAAATTGTCTTCCTTAACACTTCCTTCCCTGAGGTGTAGTGTTTTGGAGCTGCTGTGTCCTAATCAAAAGCAGTGCAATGGAAGATTGAAATTTATAGCGGTAATGCCAGCAGAGGAAGTTCATAGATATTCACCCAGATAACAATCATTCCTGTACAAATTTTGCAGTTTCCTTCAGTGTCAAGCATGCAGTTTTGCAGTATCAAACTGCACTCTAAAGACACATAAGTGCCAGCCAGCAGGGCGCATAGGACCTCCACTAGTGTCATATTTGGCAGATTACATCACTTGTGCGTGCAATGCATGCTGACAAGTTTTGCATTTAAGATAAATCTGAAATGCATCTGAAGGAATCTGATGTCTGTAGAAGCAAGACAGTCTTTAGATAAAAAATTTTCAGTGGAAGGCTTCATCTGGATGACTCTGAAATTGTCATCAATTTTACAACTAATTAAAGAGCAGTTAAAAATTAAAGTATAATTTTACTAATTACATTTTATTTTGGACCCTGTTCCCAGTTCAGGATTCAGCATTCATTCATTGAGGAAGTCAGTCTTGTGATAAAAAAAAACTTATTAGTATTAGAATTTAACGTTCACACAATGGTTGATGATCAAGTTTTGCTTTTATTATTTTTTTGTTTCTTATAATACTGATAAATTTGAAGGAAGGATAAAATGTGTAATTGTGTGCAGATATTGAAAAACTATTTTTTGATGCCCACAGGTAAATGAATGTTATTTAAAAAATGGAGCAATTTAAAACTTTAATTTTTAAAAAAATATCAGGCAGTGAGTATATTTTAAAGTACTCTTTTGATATCTATATAGTATTTGTGTTGTTATGACATCCGTGTTAATGTGCATTAATACAGATCACTTATGCTGTAAAATAACTGATCATCAATCCAAGACCAACAATCAAAATGACAGTGTTCTAATGTATACTTCTCTAAATCTATATGTAAGCATAATGTTTGTGATCATGATTATTAATAAAAAGGTCTTAATAAGAAAATTAACAAATTACTCTGTTTAAGAAGTACCTATTTGTCTGGGGGCTAATTTGGCTGTTACTTTGTCACTGAAATCAAGTAGAATGTCCAGCCAGAATTATTAATCCAATAAATCAAAAACTACTTACTATTTTTGAGGTTGGTGTTTTCATAAAAAAAGGATTTACTCGACTGGAAAGACCTTTCTTTCAACTTGAATGAGCCTTTCAACTTAGATGAGCTGACAGAATCAGCTGTCAGGAGAAAGAACATGCAACAGAGTGTCTGAACATAAGGGCTTGTGAGCCATTTTGCCATGAGTCATAGCAAGCTGTTTTGAGTCAGCTTGCAGATCATCAGCAGAAAAGCTGTTAGGGCTCAGTGTGTTGGAATAGCCATCAGTACCAGGGCATTAACTGCAGCATCTTCCCAGGCTAATCAGACGTGGTACTCTAAGTCAACTTACAGAGGCAGTTTTCCTGTGTGTGTCTCACTGAGAAAAGAACTACAGTACATAAAGTGTACCTTAATGCATGCAGAACGTTTAAGACGGCAAAACTCACAGTATGCGTATCAGATTAATGTACCTGGTTTACTAGTAATAGAGTCAGCCCTATTTGTCTTAGATCCTGCAATGGGATCCCACCTGGATAAGTGAAAAGCTGAAGCAGAACAGGTATGTTATGCTTTTTACCCAAGAAAGTAATTTCTCTACTTCATCCAGCACAAGATGTATTTTACTGAGATACCCAGACCTGCCAACCTTATCACACATGTCAAGTCTCATTCCAGTGTTGCAGGGACTTTAGAGGTCGGTATTTAAATTTCCAATTAATCTTGCAATCTAATTTGCTTATGTGGTCATCAAAGTTAAATACAAAGCACCTACATAGGGACATAAATATATATTGACAATTTCAAGCTGCTCTTGGCTGTCCAGAGGTAGGAGAACTACTTGTGCTGTTTCTTAACAACTGGTTCAACTGTATAAGTGGTGATCATAAGTCATACTCATCTTATTCCATAAAGCTGGCTTTCCATGACATGTGATGTAACATGCTTTTTTGCTTTTCTTCCACCTTCATGTTACTGCAAAAAACATTTTTCTTTTCCACCATTAATGGAATTACTGTAATCTGATTTGTGGACTGACTTGCAGAAGCAATCTTCAGTTTCATTCTCCTGCCTTTTCATATTGCATAGCATAAACACCTTGCATATTGAAAGTCTTAGGTAAATGATTGAATATATTGCATCTGTTTACTATTTCATAAGAAAGAGAAACTTACTTTTTGGGGTATTTAGGCCAAAAGTGTGCCATAGCAAAACCCCCCCAATGTACTGTATGTAAGCTACTCTTACATCATATTAGTTTGTCATACTTTAGTTCATTTTTTTTATTCTGGTGCTTCATTTTGCTTAAACACTACTCAAAAACTTTTATTGATCTACTCTTGTACTTTTGGACTTTCATTTGGTAGAGTCAATCATCACCATTTTCTAGCAATCAGATGAATGGCAAAGGCAGCTTCTGATTAGTTGTTGGTAGATTAGGTTTCCAGTAGTGAAAATACAGGAAAAATAAAGAGGGCTTGGAATTAAGTTTGGAGAATGGGATGCACCAATGATATTACTGGCAATGTAGTGAGCAGTATAGCACCCAAAACAGACAATGTGTAAAGAGACAGAGTTTGTAGCTCTGTGGTACAGTGCATTTAGGGGTCCATGGCAGCGTGCCTCTTATAAGTAAAAGCAGTGCACTCAGCCTCATTAGGTTTTGGTGTTGCTTTTGAAATGTGAGACCACAGGGTATTTGGTATGGAGACAAGCTAATTGCTTGATATGATCAGTTGTTCCACATTGGCAGGGTGCCATACATTTGCAAAAGTACAACTAGGGAGCCTGAAGAGTGGAGGTAAGCGGTCGGGGACATACCCTTGGTGAAACAAATGGATGGTGCTGATTGTGCAGGGCAGCCCCAGCTGAGTGCCCATGGAACAGGAGCAACCAACCATACCCACTAAATGATGAGGGATAGTGGAGGTCCTCGTAGTCTCTGAAGGATGGTGGCAGGGATACGAGCAATATGAAGGTTTACTGTGCTTGCCAGAGGACGTTGCCTCTTGCTGAGGAGACCGCAGCAGGTGAGCAGAGGAAACTTTGGTTTTAGCAGGAGGCATAGAGACTCATGAATAGCTTTGAAAGGGACAGATCGTCAATATTTCAACTGTCATTTTTAACCTATTTTTGGATTTATTTACCAAATTTTAACATTCACTAAAATAGACTATTTTTATTGAAATATTGATGTATTTATTTGAAGACAACACTGCACTGTTTGAACAATTCCTTTGAATAAAAGCAGTATGCACTTTGCACTATCTTTTGCTGTGTGTGTATTTGTCCTCATTGCCCAGTTCATCCTTGGCTTACATCTATTGATGTCCCGGGTTCAAAAAGAAGTATGCAACTTCAGACAACCCGAGCATCATTATGCATCTGTTTTCATTCTGTGGTTGTGGGATTACAAAGAGCTTTGAGAGCCAAAAGGTTGCAGTTGAAGGTTCATTTGATGGAAAATCCAAAATTCTGCATGTGCTCTGCCTCCTGTGAGTCAAACAGTTATTGCTACAAATTAATTTTTTTGATACATAGCACCTTTCAAATATCATATCATCATAAGGTATTTCATGCTGCAGTATTCCCTTCTTTGGGATAAAATCATTAATCATAATCATCAACCTTTTGAGTAAATCATACTTTTTCTTTTTTGACACAGAAATGGTATTACTGTACCTTGTATTACTCACACTCTTCTAAAAAGTGTCTTTAGTGAATACAATTATTTTGGTGCACAATTTTAAGAATTGCCATTTTATTACTTGGCTACTTTTGCACATTACCGCTTTTTACATGATTATTTTTTATCTCAGGAATGAAAATTGAATTATTTTTTCATATTTCAAAAGTGAGATGAGGGCATTTGTTGTAGATTCTATCATGGACTGTAGGAATACCAAAATACATGTAAGCATAAAACTCACACAGAACCAGCAGTTCAATGTCTACTTTAAATTACATAGAAAAATGTACACACACAGTACTTCAAAACTGTTGCTGTTGGCAAAAACACACATTTGTTTATCTGGGTCATGATAAACCAGGAAAAACAACCGATGTAACATAAGATAAAAAGGAAAATACCATGGGCTAACATTTTAGACATACCCTAAGTTCTTGTCAATAAGCCGCGGCTTATCTAAGGAAAAAAGTTGTGAAAATGAAAAAATAGAATATCGGCTTATACATAAGTCCGGCTTATACATCCATCGCGGGGGTTGCGTTCCAGAGCCACCCGCGAAATAAGAATATCCGCGAAGTAGAAACCATATGTTTATATGGTTATTTTTATATTGTCATGCTTGGGTTACAGATTTGCGCAGAAACACAGGAGGTTGTAGAGAGACAGGAACGTTATTCAAACACTGCAAACAAACATAGGTCTCTTTTTCAAAAGTTTAAACTGTGCTCCATGACAAGACAGAGATGACAGTTCTGTCTCACAATTAAAAGAATGCAAACATATCTTCCTTTTCAAAGGAGTGCAAAGCAAGCAGTCAAAAAAAAAATCAATAGGGTTTTTTGGCTTTTAAGTATGCGAAGCACCGCCGGTACAAAGCTGTTGAAAGCGGCAGCTCACACCCCCTCTGTCAGGAGCAGGAAGAGAGAGGAAGAGAGAGAGAGAGAGAGAGAGAGAGAGAGAGACAGATAAAAAAAATCAATACGTGCCCTTTGAGCTTTTAAGTATGCGAAGCTCCGTGCAGCATTTCTTTCAGGAAGCAGCTGCACACAGCCCCCCTGCTCACACCCGCCTACGTCAGCGCAAGAGAGAGAGAGAGAGAGAGAGAAAGTAAGCTGGATAGCTTCTCAGCCATCTGCCAATAGCGTCCCTTGTATGAAATCAACTGGGCAAACCAACTGAGGAAGCATGTACCAGAAATTAAAAGACCCATTGTCCGCAGAAATCCGCGATATATATTTAAATATGCTTACATATAAAATCACAATTTAAATGACCGCTACGCGCTCGTGTTGACTCGGCGACGCCCAGAGCAGAAAGAACGCGCTCCGGCAGCTCCAACCGCGCCATGCGGGGAGTGAGAGAGACGGCAATATCTCACACTCTCTCCCCCCTTAAAGAAATTAAATGGGCGCGAGTGAGACCACTGACCTCCCTCCCTTCTATTAGTTATAGGTTATAGTACGTTCGGCTTATCCATGAGTCCGGCTTATCTATGATACGATTTTATTTTAAAAATTCGTATGATTTTTGGTCTCCGGCTAATACATGAGTCCGGCTTATAGACAAGAACTTAGGGTAATACAGTACAAAATACATTCTTGGAGTTTCATGAGAACAGAACATGTTTGTGCTGTAGGAAGCGCAGTAGATGTTTATTTGTTCCATCCTGTTTCATGAAATGCTTCAGTTGCTGAAATGAGAGATATGACAATAATATTTGCGATTATGTGTCAAGTATTAACTGTTCAATGACACAGCTGATAACAATGAAGACAAAGGAGGTACTTCTTTTTATTGCATTATCTCAGGGGTATAAAACCTTATGTTAACCAGTGCATGCATATTATGTTTAGCTGCCTAAAAGAAAATATTACAGTACTAGTTGATGCCCACCGTAGCATACAGTGGTGTAAGAATAAGAACAGAAAACGGTGAGGAAGGAATTCAGAAATCAAAAAGAAATAAATACTTCTTGAAAGATGTAGTTGTGAATAGGTGTTTTGGTGGAGACGACAGATAATGAGTCGAAAGATCTAACCCTAGAAAAAGCCACATACAACTGTCCGTGGCTGAAGACTGGTTGTTGTAGATTAACGCAAATCTTTACAAACGTTTGTCCTTGGGACTTGTTGATAGTCATTGAGAAGGCGAGTCTGAGTGGGAATTGTGTACGTTTAAATGTAAAAAGAGATTGGTGTCGGAAGGAAGGAGAGAGATTCTGGGAATGAAGATTGTTTCGGAACTTTGGATAGCGATCAGTTTGCACTCAATAATATTTGTATGTATTTGGGTAACGATTAGTCTTGTTTCGTTGCAAAGACCTTTTGATGGCATAATATTTCGGAGGAGCATAACTACAGCTCCCACCTTCAGATGATGGATATGGGGAGGCATGCCAGTTGGTGTGAGGGTGTGTAAAAATGCCTGTGGGTACATCAGTTGATCATTAGGCTTGTCACTGACTACTGTATCTACACCCTTGAAGGTCACTTTTTCACCCTGTATAAGATCAAGAAGTTTGTTGTTAATATGTAGAGAATTGTCGTTTGTCATGCTCAGTATTGCTCTTGCAGCAAGTTCTTGGGGAGTCACAGTCGAGAAATTAATATCACCATGAGGTTGAGCAGCTAGGTCGTATTGTTGTGGTAAACATTAAGAAGGTAGTTCTGCCGTTAGTTTTGTTGCATGTATCTTGGACTTCCTGGAAATATGGATGGTAATATGATCATTTTGCCTACTCGTATGTTGCTATTTTCAGCGTTTGCTTGCAGTGCGTCTGATAGTCCTTTGTATTGTTCCACGCGCAGATCTTGTTGATCTAATCTGAGATAGTTGAGATGGGCGCCCTCTGTTTTAACATACGCATCTACGACGTACTGTTCGAATAGTTTTTCGCTGGAGTACAAAATACTAAATGTATTCCTCATTGCTAATCTGTACACATAAAATTGGCATTGAGTAAGCCTTATTTGCTTGGCGGTTCTTTTATCGGGAACTTGTTGTAAATCTTTGTGCCAGCCAATATCTCCGTAAGGGAATAAAAGTGGGTAGGATCGTCACTGACTACTGTATCTACACTCTTGAATGTCACTTTTTCACCCTGTATAAGATCAAGAAGTTTGTTGTTAATATGTAGAGAATCGTCGTTTGTGACGCTCAGTATTGCTCTTGCAGCAAGTTCTTGGGGAGTCACAGTCAATAAATTAATATCACCGTAAAGTTGAGCAACTGGGTCGTATTGTTGTGGTAAACATTGAGAAGGTAGTTCTGCCGTTAGTTTTGTTGCATGTATCTTGGACTTCCTGGAAATGTGGATGGTAATATGATCATTTTGCCTACACGTATGTTGTTATTTTCAGTGTTTGCTTGCAGTGCGTCTGATAGTCCTTTGTATTGTTCCACGCGCAGATCTTGTTGATCTAATCTGAGATAGTTGAGACAGGCGCCCTCTGTTTTAACATACGCATCTACGAAGTACTGTTGGAATTGTTTGTCGCTGGAGTGCAAAATACTAAATGTATTCCTCATTGCTAATTTGTATGCGTAAAATTGGAATTGAGTAAGCCTTATTCACTTGGCGGTTCTTTTATCGGGAACATGTTGTAAATCTTTGTGCTAGTCATTGTCTCCATAAGGCAGGGGTACTCAATCACGGTCCTGGAGGTCCGCAGTGGCTGCAGGTTTTTGCTCCAACCCAGTTGCTTAATAAGAAGCACTTACTGCTCAAGTAACACCTCTGCTTCACTTTAGTTGTCTCGCTCGTTAAGATTTTGAACCCTTATTGCTTATTTTAGTCTTAAACAACTGTAGTCTTGGTTGTTATTTGCTCCTTATTAGCAGTAACATGCAAATGACAAAAGAGACCAGCATTTCTCCATTTAGCTTGTTACCATTTACACCTCTGTATTTATTGTGCACTAATTGGTTTAATTAAATATTTGGAAGGAAAGTGAAGAGAAAAAAGTGAAGGACTAAGAATCACTCGTCCGTTTTAGCGTTCAGATCATTCAGATGATATCCTTAGAAAGAGGAAGAAAATCCAGGATATGAGAATGACCTGACATAGTAGAGTTAAAGCACTAACGAGCCGTGAAATTAAATTATTGGCAAGAATTGCTTTCTAATTAAGCAACCGGGTTAGAACAAAAACCTGCAGCCACTGCGGACCTCCAGGACCGTGCTTGAGTACCCCTGCCATAAGGGAATAAAAGTGGGTAAACCATAACATGACGTTGTACAAAAACCTGTCGACAGAGAAGATACTGTTGTTCATTTTATAACAAAGGCTTAGGAAACAACCGTCGCAGTATAACGAAAATAGCAAGTTGTATGGGAGGCCGCAGGCACGGTGGGGAAGGGTTTGGAAGAGGATGAATAGGAATCGAGAAATGCCATGTCAGCTGCGTGTGGGTGGGACCGGTTTTGAAGTGGAAGCAGGACGAACCAGAAGAGAAATATATATAAGAGATTAGATCCACACAGAGAATTTTTAACCAACAATTGCCTCATATATTACATTACATTTTATGTCAGACTTGGGAACTACAGCTGCTGATCTTGCCACAGAATGTCAATTTACATGACTAAAAATTGCTGGGTATGTCAAATTCCATGACTCTATGACAACTTTCCAGCAAAGCTTCACACTTTCAAAGAATCACATGCTTGCCACTTTTTCCGAGAGTCAGTAACATGCTGCCCAGCACATTCATGGTTAACACGTAGCATGTTCAGTCTTGTCCCTTTTTTAGTATTTTTTCTCCAATTGTTATGGTATATGAAACATGAGACATTAGACAGGTAATGCTCTGTTCTGTTTCTAAGGTCAAAACATCTGCATTCCCTTTGCTTCATCACTGCATTACATACATTGTACTTCCAGGTGAGCACTCATTGGTTGTCAGCTCTCATGCACACAGCGTCTGCCCCTATGACTTAAGACAAAGGTTGATTTTGTTAGTGCGAGTCACAGACTAGTTGGATTAAGTCAAAATGTATGTCAGATTACTTGACAACAGTTACTGGATTGCACCGTGACTGCTCCTGTTTCACTAAGATTATGTAAATGAATGACTGAAAGTCTCTATAAAAGTCTTATAATGTGACATTGGCTTTACTCATCACTGTTGTCAGTGAATTTAGAACTGTTGTCAGGTTAGATATGATCTGGGCATAACAAGTTAATCAAACCCAGGAGTGATCTCAGTTGAGTGAGGCTACATAGAGTTGGTTTTCAACTATTGCTGTTAATTTTTCAGGTGACTTATGTAGATCTGCATTATTGATAATGTGGCTGAAGTATTCCAATCAATTTTTTAAAAAGTTGCATTTTCCTTTAATCATTGTCAAACTGCATTTTTCAAGACATCCTAAAGTGATATCCATGTATGATAATCTGTTATTTAATTTATTTTTTTCTGGTTGCTGCTTGGTCTTTTCACTGAAACTATACATGAAGACTGTGATTTTGGACACCAAGAAATTCATTTTTAACATTTACTTTTTATTGAAGTAAATTTAGATGATATTAAAAATGAATCACATTCTCCTTTCTTTAAGATGTGGTGCTGGTTGCTAGGCCATATTCTTCAGAAGTTGTCTCACATGATGGCCTCGAGTTGTTTGCCTAAAACTGGGATTCTCACCCAAACCCCATAATGATCATTTTGGCTTTGGTTGCTTGTTTATTGCTTTTCCAGTTTATAGTTATTGGCTTGATTTTGTAACTTCAGTTCTTCTCCTATGATTTCTAATACTAATTTTACTGCTGAATTTACTATGCAGTCAATGCAACAGGTGTTCTAGGTGCTTAGCATTAATGTATCCCATCACTAGGATATTGTCCAAATAAGAGTGCAAATTGTATAAGCCCTTTAGTAAATGATTTAAAGTGTGAAAAACATGAAAATCCCGTGACCCTGTGTTCGGATTCAGCGGGTTGAAAAATGGATGGATGGATGGAAAACATCAACATGCTTATGGCAAAAAAACATTATTTATAAAACCTGCCGTACACACATTTGTACACAGTTTACCTTTATAAGTCACGCTAATCTTGTAAATGTGCATACATGAATGTGCCTCGAACCATGCCCAGTGGCCACCCTGAAACAACCATATATGGACCTCGCACATATGCAGTCATAATGCTGTAGAACTGCATTGACTCATAGAGGAGCATCCCTCCTGATGCTTTGAATGATATTCTGTGCTCTGCAAATGAGCATGCAAAGGCATTTGTGGCATTATACTGTCTCTCCTTTGTGTTCTCAGGTGAGGAAAGGTGTTACATGCCAGCATCTGAGCAAGCAACCACTAATACCTGGCATATGCAATGACATGATTGCTGTTACAACGAATATTGTAAGCCATATGAAAAATTGAGGCCAGTTACGATCCACATCATTTCTCATTCTCTTCTTGGCATGACAGATGACTTCTGTGTTAATGGAACATAACTACTTACAGTTTGCAAAAGCAGCTTTATTCTCACTAGGTGCCTTTATTGCATTATGAGTGCAGTAAAGGACTTCAATTACATCACAAAAAATGGACACTGCTACAAATTGCCTTTTTATGCTGGAAAAAAACCTGTTATGTTTGCACACCCACAATATACAAAAACTGAACGTATCTCCTCATAATTCAATGGTTTCCTGCACAGTGGCCATGGTTGAAGCGAAGCTTGGCTGAGGTATTCTTGAACTTGACAGCCAGTTGCTTGAGAAGTGACAATAGGTAGCCTATCTATACTGATGAAAAATGAAAAAAGGTTCTTCAGTGCAAAAACGCAGAATTGGCCTTCTTAATCTATATATATAAAAGTCAATGTATGTGTGTGTATGTATGAATGTTCCAGCATCACTTCCGAATGGCTGGAGCGATTTTCATGAAACTTGGTACACATGTTTCTCAATGTTTGATTAAAAATACTGTAGGGTGAAATCAACCCTAACCCACCCCTTCTGGGTAGGGTGGGGGGTGATCCTGCAGTCTTGTATGCATGTTATCATCCAGTTGACACTCAGGACGACCACCAGAGGGCAAACTGGAAGTGACTGCCATCATTCTTTATGTTTGAGTACCACTGCGTGCCTGTTGCTTTTTAATTGATTGTAAAACAATTTCAATTGGAAGAATCTAATTGGAGATTGAGTCTTGCATGTCTGTTATCATCCACTTGACGCTTGGAACATTTGAACAATCATTGAAAATTGCTGGAATCAATTTGGACACAGCCTGTTTCTCACATGGACAACTTTATGTGGCATGTTCAAGGGTAAGAAGTTCTAAGAACCTTTATATATTGGCTAAAGATGGAAAAACTAAAAATATTGTATATAATAAGGCAATTCAGTAAACAATACAACCACATTAGTGTGTCTTCATTGTTAATTTATTTTTATTTTTAATGTTGTGGTTTTTTTAATTATATTTTTCTCAAACAATTAAAAAAAAACAGTCCTCCCAGGCAATGCCAGGTATTTCAGCTAGTAGAGAACTAAAATAAAGTCTATACATCATATTCATCACTTTTAAGGTTTAATATGTTTGTCACGTGAATGTCAAATTTGCCAAAAATATGTGCAAGTTCTCCCATCATCTTTTCATTTATAAATCTCGACTCAGAAAGGAACAAATCAGGAAATCTGAATAATCCAATCAAATCCTAAAACAGGAATCAAAATCATAAATGAAAGCCAAAGGCAAATCCAGTAAAAATGTATTTTTTACAGCTTATAAACTGTCATAGCGATAATGACATAAAAGCGTAACCTCTGGAAGGCACTTACTGGTAACTAGTAGTTGTGTTGTAGCAGTGGCACTACACAGTGTGGCAGATATGTGGATCAATGTGGCTTTGCAAATAAAAAAATCCAATAATTTAAATCAAAATATATTAAATCAAAAATGATTCCAAAAATTCCCTGACCTAGAATCCTAAGAGATTGAGCAAGGAGTCTGAGTGTTTGGGCTTGTGAGTGTCTTGGATAAAACCAAGATCCAGGCCTTTAATGACCTCTTGGGCACAGCAATCAGCAGTGTGTCTGTCTGTGGAGAGAGTGTCCACCTTGTCGAGAGGTTTACTTACCTTGGCAGTGACATTCATGTCTCTGGTGACTCTTCCTATGAAGTCAGTAGATGGATTGTGAGAGCATGGGGGGCCATGAGGTCGCTGGAAAGGGATGTGTGGTGTTCCCGATATCTTTGCAAAAGGACAAAGGTCCAGGGGCCTCATGCATAACACTGTGCGTAGAATTCACACTATAACATTGCGTACGGACAAAAACGGAAATGTTTGTACGCACAAAAAAATCCAAATGCATAAATCTGTGCGAACGCCAACTTCCACGATCTTCCGCTATATAAATCCCAGTTAGCGTGAAAAGTAACGCACATGCACGCGCCTGCTGTCCCGCCCCAACTCCTCCCAGAATTACGCCTCTTTGAATATGCAAATCAATATAAATAGCCCTTAAGCTCAGCCTTCTGTGAAAAGACAATGGCAAAAGCACGGGGGAAAATAGAAGAATTTCAGCGAATACCAAGTGGAGGCAAGGAAAAACATACTATTTGTTGGTTTAAAAAGTAATATAATCAACAAAAAAGTTCAAGTTTACAAAGTCGCACAGTGCCCGAAATAAAAAAGAAGCGGTCAGATATCAAAGTCGCTGTGAAAAGGCGAGTCGTAGCCCACCGTCTGAGTGTCATATGAAAACTTATTACAGTACAGAGAAAAAAAAAATAGAGACAGAGTGAGAAAAAAGCACGAAATGCCAACTTTAATCTCGAAATTTCCACTTTAATCATGTAGTTTATTTTATTATTAAAGTAGAACATCATAAACTTCATATTTAAATCGTTTAATTTACTAGTTTCTCAAATACCATCGTAATTAAAGTAGCACATTAAATGCTTTGTTTTTGTATGTGTTCTTCTATGTGCTCTATGTGTGTGAATCACTACGTGCTTCTTAAACGGGCTTTCTCTTCCTCTGACAGAATCCATTACATTGGTGATATTACAGCTCTCTGAATAATTAAAATACCGAGATGCATACTTGATATCATTTTCATGATGATAGGAATTAAAGCATGTTATTAAACATGGGAACACGGTGGCGCAGTGATTGTGACGAACTGGCCACAGATTGTTCCTGCTTCCCGCAAGATGCCTGCTGTGCCGTGCGCGACCTTCGATGAAATAATTTATTGCAGCAGTACTGTCTCTTTCAAATGTACTAACCCCAAATTCCTCTCCTTCCTTTTCTTTCTCCAAGTAACTAATTGCCACACAGTCAGCTCTTTAATAGATGTTAAGCCATCTGTAAGCTTAGAACGCCGATTCTTCAAAACTTTTAAGGAACATTTTTATTATCTTCGTAGTACATGCTTAATTACATGCTTAATTATTCTATCCATCTATCTTTCCAGTGTTGCCCCAGCCACAGCAAGAAAACAGTGTGAGGCAGAAATAATGGGGACGCCAACTCGTTGCTACTGCTGTGACACCATGTCCTCACATGTTTAATTATTAACAATATATATTATTTAAATGATGTTAATATTTTATCTGTTTAATGTAATAAACATATTTTGCTGCATTTCATCTTAAAAATGATATCGTCATCATATGTAAATATGCGCTTTATAAATTGGCTCAGGTTGTGCAATATTATAACTGTATCACAAGTTTACAATACAAACAGTTCTAGAAAGAGTACTTGATGGACTGATTGAGTGCGTTTATAGTTCTTGGGATGAAACTGTTTCTGAACTGCAATGTCAGTACAGGAAAGGCTCTGAAGCGTTTGCTGTATGAGAGCAGTTCAATAGACAGCATGGCTGGCTAAGGTAGCGTGTGTTTGATGCTGTACACCGATAATTCTCCTTTCGATCAGCTGCTCCGAGTGGTGCAGTGAGAGTAATATGGAAAAAGATGATCCGTTGTGGCAACCCCTAACGGGAGCAGCTGAAAGTAGAAGAAGAAGGTGCAGTGAGAGTAACAACGCTAAAGCAGTTATGGTATTTGGAATAGTTTGGCCATTCTGTGGACCATTATATTGTTACAGGTTAATTACAATCAGATGTTTTAAACTAATGAACAATATGCAGTTAATTTCAGTGTATTTGATAAAGCCACGTCAGGGATGTGGATCTAAAAAAGAAAGGGATACTACACTGGAGCAAAGCACTGCTTTGATGCTGGGTGCCGCCAGTTTACAAAACCGAACGGAGAACTTGCGTATGCCAGGGTTTGAGCTACTGTGAAAATGTGCGTGGCTTTACTCTAAGTTTAGGTTTTATACATTGCGATTTGAATGTGGAAATGGGAGTACACAACATTTTTGTACGTACACACCGTTTATACATGAGCCCCAGGTCTTTAGATTCCTGGTGCTCCCTGTTTTGCTATATGGTTATGAGACATAGATGCTATTCAGTGACCTGAGACGAAGAGTGGACTCCTTTGGTACTGTGAGAATCTTTAGGTATTGCTGGTTTGACTTTGTGTCGAATGAGCGGTTGCTCATGGAGTCCCGAATGAGGCACATGCATTGTGAGGGAGTGTCAGTTACGGCACTTCCCTGAGGGTGATCCAGCTCGCAAGGCTGGACCAGGCCAAGGGGATGCCCACATAACACCTGGCTGTGACAGATAGAGGGTCATTTCCAGAGGGTGGGACTGGACTGCATGTCTGAGTGGGGTGTTGCCAACCAGGATCCCAAGCTTTTTCACTGTGTGGTGGGTGCAACGATGTGCTGTACCTGTGCATGCTCCCCATCCTGACCTGACCTGTACTCAATCTGGTAAGTCCATGCTGAGTCAAGGCACCTTGTTACCAATTATGTTACTTCCTGGGTACCATAAGATCTTAAAAATCAAATGATTTTATTACAGTATCTAAGTTCAATAATGCACTTAGCAGCAGGATGCAAACAAAATCCTTCATCTTTATTGGATTTTCTCACAGCACATACCACTAAGTAAACCAGAACACACTTTTTTTTGTACAGAAGCCCTATCGAACACATTAGAATAATTAAAAAATGTTTGCCTTATAAACTAAACTGAGTCCCTGCTTAGCATTAAATAGCAGCAAGAAAATACATAAACATGATGCAGAATTGGCAACGGTATGATAGAAGTATTCTTGAAAGGTATGTTCTCTGGTAATCAGTTGCAAAGGTATTAAACATCTCTATAACTTTCCTTGATTCACAAAAACATAAGTAAATAAAGAGAATGACAAAACTTTGACATTTTTACAGATTTAAAAAAATGTATTTTTTACAGTCACAAACGTAAGTTTTGTTGTATCTTGTGATGGTAGACATAGTTTGTTTTTCATCAGTATTAGCAAATTTGTGTACAGTTGGGGCTAAATTAGGTCATTGTATGCTCTGAAAAAGTATTTTCTGAGGAAGAGAGTAGCAGCTAGAAAAAGCAGAAAAGCTCCAAGGGGACTGTAAATGTGGTTAGATGGGATGGCATGTCAGCAATAGCATTCTGAATAGTTACGGTGGTTTAAGGGATAAATTGGCCTTTTCAGAAAAAGTTGACAGTTAGGGCTAATTAAGGTCCTAAAGTGCTCAATCCAGCAAACTGTCCTTTTTTATTATAAAAAATGTCTGGAAGTCAAAAGAGATCAGCAAATAAGGAGAAGCCCTGAGGACTCAAAAGGGTTTTTTAAAATAACTCATTGAATTGGTGAGATTTTTTGCTTACCTGTGAAGGCTTTATCAATGTTGATTGCTGTTTTTTGTTATATTTTAGCTTTGAAACTCCAGAACACAGCTAATGGTTCAGAACTATGAATGGATGCATACATATGCATAAAACAGACAACTATTTTCCACTGCTAACAGAGTAATAGGTTACCAGGCTGCCAAAAGGAAGCTAGAGGCTGCTGTGTCATAAAAGTAATATATTCCTGGGGATACACTGTACAATATCTGTACTTTAAAGATGAACTCACATCTGATTCCATAGGAGTCCCTCCAAATATCAATGTATATAAACAGGGATGGCCAGTGGCAGTGTTCCCTTTTTGTTTAAAAGTGTTGGCCTGGAAGTATGAGAGAGGAACAGCTGAGGAAGGACTGTCAGAAACTTAGAGACACTACTCCAGACTTATTGTTAACAGTAAGATGAATTGTTGGGGCCCCTATGTACTTTGCATTTTATGGAAGCCAGGCACTCTGAGGAGTTACCAGGGTTGCTAGAAAGGGCTCAGGGATGTAGGGATACTTGGGTCCAATTGAGGTGTAGTAGGGTAGATCTGGGAGTTTCAAACAGTGTTCCTGATCCAGGATGAGAAAGTTAATAACTCCTGGCTGAAGTTCAAAGGCTTTTCCTTGCCCACTGAGTTTAAAGTTAGGAGGTGAGTTGGGCTAAAAAGTAAAACGGCAGAATTTCAGCCAGAGCACTGAGGAGAAAGTGAGAAAGAATTAGAAATGAACATTTTGCACTTGAAGTAGACATTCAGACTATTCATCCCACCAAATCAATCGAGACCAATGACCTGTATTATCCAAACTGAGAGGATACTACTAATGTTTTCTTTTTTCTGTTCCATTTAATTTATTTTGTCATTGTTGTGTACTTTAATAAATAAAAAATTACTTTGATAAACATGACTTGTTTGGGTCTTCTATTCTGGGTTAGATTGACTTAGACTGAGACTGTTAGATCTGAGGTGGCTCAGATTTTCAGATTTTTGAGTTTGTCATTTTTGAGGCATAAAGTATAAATGACTAAGCAAGATTCTTTTTAAATCTAACTTTATTTATCGTATTTATACCTGGATGTTAAAGCTGAGAACCTTAATATCTTGGACATATGCACTAGACTGTAAAACTGTATGGAAATATATAAGGTCAAACTGTACAACTGTTTGAACCATTTACAAATGAATCAAGACTATTTGAATGAAACTCTTTCTATTTACATAAATAAAATAGTATGGTTATAATGACCGAAAAATATGACCTCTCAGAAAATGTGAAGGGTGCTCAAGTACAATTAGCAAAGGAAGTCCTGGTCAGTTTTCAGGTTAATGGATTTATTAGTAATTGAGAGCTTGGTTACGTTTAAATTATATATTTTTTTCTGCTATTTTAAAGTATTTAATTGTAAATGATTTTTTTATTTCATATTTTTCAGCAATTCAGTAGAAAAATTTTTCAAACCAGCATTTTTTTATTTAAGTGTTTGTTTTTCCTTCAGTGGTTTTATAGTGGATTTTATCTTTATTCATTTTTCATATTAATGAACTTTTAGGTTCAAGTCAATAGAATGTTCAAGAAAGTCTTGCCAACCAAAAGTCTGTTTTAAGGGCATTAAAATAAATCAAATGTTAAAGTCATTTTGTAAAATCTGAACTTGTTCAATGGTATATATTATTTCTTTATATTGAGATGTATAACTCCTTTTTTATCATAAAGAAAACTGTTTGAATTCACTTTAGGATGTCCTGTATTTCTAAACAGTTTAAACTGTAAGCATAATATAACCTGTATTGAAATGAAATATTAATATACAAGGCCTCTTTTTCTTTTGCAGTCATGCCCAGGTCAGGATCAACTTTCTCCCACCCGGCTAACACCACAACACCCCTGGGTTGCGAGGACGTCGACCCAGGTTGGCTGTGATCCACCTCTGCATGTGAGTTGACCTTTAATATTGAAGAAAAACTGTGATGGGTGCAGCTTAATGGGACTTATGGGCATCAGTTCTTTTTTCCTAATGGTTACTTGTGCCAGGGATATTGTTTGTGGAATATCATGATATACAATTGAGCTAATATTTATCTTAGATGTTATAGTTGTTTTCTTTTCACTTATTCACTTTGAGGCACAGTGTCTTATGATCGTTATAGGTGTTAGACTTTAGGCTGTTAATAAATACCACTAAAACATAGGGATTTTTTCCTCTAGAAGAATGACAGGAAGGATATTTCTGTTTGCTTCTTCAGGTATATGCTTTATATTAAATATAGACATTTTCAATCTTGCTTTATTTTGGGATAACAGTAAACCTGTTTCATGTATCAACTAAAATTAGATTTTCAGTTCAGTGTTCTATATAAAGCGGCTGCTAAATAAAGAAAAATATTAAAAATAATTAGTTGCTTTTGATGTACATTCATTCTTGTATGTATTTATCTTGATTGTAAATCACCTTTGATAAAGGTGTGGGCTCAATAATAATAATAATACATATATATCTAAATTAGGGCGGCATGGTGGCGCAGTGGTAACGCTGCTGTTTTGCAGTTAGGAGTTTGCATGTTCTCCCCGTGTCTGCGTGGGTTTCCTCTGGGTGCACCGGTTTCCTCCCACAGTCCAAAGACATGCAGGTTAGGTGCATTGGCGATCCTAAATTGTCCTTAGTGTGTGCTTGGTGTGTGGGTGTGTGTGTGTGTCCTGTGGTGGGTTGGTGCCCTGCCCGGGATTGGTTCCTGCCTTGTGTCCTGTGTTGGCTGGGATTGGCTCCAGAAGACCCCCGTGACCCTGTGTTTGGATTCAGCGGGTTGGCAAATGGATGGATGGATGGATGGATACATCTAAATTAGAAATATATCCCAACAGATATTTTTCTGGTTAACAAACATGGATTTCAGTCTATTGACATTATGGCTGTTGAATTAGAACTGTTAATATTTGTGCATTTGAGGAATGCCCTGGTCAGTCTAAATCTGTGTTAAATGTGATACAAGTTACATTTGTCATGTACAATTAGCATTGTCATTAATGAAGACCACCAGATAATGATATGATTTTATCTGTAAATTTATTGTCTTACTTGCCTCTGATTTTCAAATTAGTTGACCTTGTCATTGTAAAATATGGTCATCTCTATTCTCTGCCTTCTGAGGCTGCTGATTGGATGTATTTGACTAATTGACTAAAAGGCAGAAAACAGCCCAGGCAGTGTAATATAATATCTGCAAAGGAAAGTTGGGTGTTATTTTCTAACTTTTTAATATTATTATTAATTATGATGCTTATCATGAAGGAAACATCTTAGGCATCCTGACTAGCAATAGGCACAAAGCCAAACTGCATACTAATATAGCACTATATTAATGATTCCGCATTATATGGTTATAGTTGAGACCTGTTCTCTGCTTACCATAGAAGCCGATTAATTTTGGCCACATGTCATAATTTGCACTTTGGCTTAAGTATCTTTTTCACTGAGTTTTTTGTTTTACATTCTTTTAAATAAGGAGAAGATTTTACTGTGTAATTGTTATTGATATTAATATGTTGATGATTTAGTTGTCAGAATCTAGAGCTTGAGTGTGCAGTGGAGATCTTTTGTATATTTGTATGTTCTTTAGTTTAATCATTACGGTTTCATTTGGATTCAGATTTTCCTAATACAATTAAATTACTACTGAATCACAATTGGAGATTAATTTTTTAATATATGGTGTTCAATATTTGCCTTTTAGTGTAGTTTGTTAACGCCATTTAGATTGTATCTTATTTTGGGTATAGTTGTGATCAAGTTGCTATTTAAGACCAGATTTGGTGAACTCATTACAAGATTAAATTGATTTACTAGTACATTTTTATGTTACATTTCATATTCAACTGTATTATTATAAGCATAGTCACAAAGGGAAATATATATTAAAATATAACCTGATTAAGAAAGTAGACTTATGGTTTTTATAATGATACTGGTCTAAGCTCTAGAAAGATGCGTTTGGTTACATTTTTCCTCATTTTTTTGTTGTAAATACCAAAGGTGTTCATGTTACAGTATTAGGAAACTAATGCTGTGTGAGTAAGTGCAGGGATCTATCTATCTATCTATCTATCTATCTATCTATCTATCTATCTATCTATCTATCTATCTATCTATCTATCTATCTATCTATCTATCTATCTATCTATCTATCTATCTATCTATCTATCTATCACTATACCCTTTCCTATGTGCTTCCTTAGTTTACTTTCTTAACTTCACTTTTACTTTCAGTCTCCTTTATTGTGATGAGGGTCTAGGTGGTAATTGGATTAAGCAGGATGAGTAAATGGATGAAGCAGAATATTTTATGGCATTGTCTTTATTTAAAAAATAATGGAAAACAGTTTCTAGTTTCTACTTATTGCACACTCAAGCTGTACTGTATGCTGTCTTATTTTTCTGATTTAGTGGATTACTGTTATATTTTGCTAACCGTTTCTGATGCTTATTGTTTGATAGAAGGTGTCACTGTAGTGCATTAGTTAGGTTTTCTGCTCTGGGACCATTCACTATAGGGTCTGTATGTACTCCTTTTGCTCTTGTGGCTACAATTTAACCATGTAAATCAGAAAAACATGTAGCTTAGGTTTATGGGTGTCTATAAATTGGCACATCATAGATACGTGTAATTTAATGTGCCCTGAAATGAATTAGTGCTCATCTCAACAGTGCATTTCTGTCTTATGCCTGATGCAATACGTTGAATGCATGCGTTCAGAAAACAGATCTGAATTTTGAACTAATCCTTGGAAAGCTATTTGTGTTCAGACAGTAATAGTAGAACAAAGAAAATATATTTCTTTAAAAATTAAATTGTTTTGACATCTTTAATGTTTAAACAAATAGAAAGTAACTGGACATAAACATTTAAAATTATGAAAGGAGCTAGCAAGGTGAATGCCATCTGTTACTATGTTTTTCAGTGCAGGCACTGGGACACACAGATGGAAGCTTGTTAAAAATGGAATTCTTTCACTCTTAACAAAGATTATACTCAAAAGTAGAACTTTGGCTAGATGAAAATAATTACACAGAAAAATCACCAGCTTTAAATTAACTTTTATTACCTTTAAAAGTATATCCATGAAAAGAGTGCTCCCATACAGAATGTACACTTCAAGTGTGTGGAACTCGACCCGGACACAGACAGGCAGGCACGTTGTAATCACCCCACACACATTTATTGAGGCGTATCATATTTACAAATCACTCACAGACCCCCAATACCCTACAGTCCAGGCAAACACAATGCCTTCTCTCTCTCTGTGTCTTCAGACCGCCTCCTTCTCTCCTCCAGAAACCTTGTCCTTCTTCCACCCGACTCAAGGCCATCTCTAAAGGGAGGCGGCCCCTTTAAATAAGCACCTGGATGTGTTCCAGGTGTGTTCCCGGCAATCTCCCACCGAGACACCCCAGTGTGGCGGAAGTGCCGGCTGTCTCCTCGGAAGCACTTCAGGTGTCCCTGTTCCTCTTCCCCCCAGCACTTCCTGGTGTGGCGGAAGTGCTGAGGTCCAGGGTCCTGCAGGTATTGGGGTCCTCCTGGCGGTGACCACGGGCCCCTACAGCTCTGTACCTGCGGCCCCCAGGGCGGTCGCCCCCTCGAGGTCTGGAGGAGGCACAAGCCCTCCTCCGGTCTTCTCGGGCATCCCAGCTGGGTACCACCCCCATCCGGGTACCACAAGTGTTAATTCAACATAGTGGGCTATGTTCGGGCAAGTGGCATGATCTCACCAGAACTTCTATTATGTACCTACATATCAAGGAATTTATCTGTACAGGAGAGTTTTCACACATATGTGATAATACAGTGCATCCGGAAAGTATTCACAGCGCATCACTTTTTCCACATTTTGTTATGTTACAGCCTTATTCCAAAATGGATTAAATTCATTTTTTTCCTCAGAATTCTACACATAACACCCCATAATGACAATGTGAAAAAAGTTTACTTGAGGTTTTTGCAAATTTATTAAAAATAAAAAAACTGACAAATCACATGTACATAAGTATTCACATCCTTTGCTCAATACTTTGTCGATGCACCTTTGGCAGCAATTACAGCCTCAAGTCTTTTTGAATAAGATGCCAGAAGCTTGGCACACCTATCCTTGGCCAGTTTCACCCATTCCTCTTTGCAGCACCTCTCAAGCTCCATCAGCAGGCCCGGCCTTAGGCATAGGCGAAGTAGGCGACCGCCTAGGGCCCCGGCGTCCGGGGGGCCCCAGATCGACTCCTTGGTCTAATTTTCACGCATTTCACAGAGCTTCCAGGGGGGCTCTGGACCCCCCTTTCGCCTAGGGCCCCATAATACCTAAGACCGGGCCTGCCATCAGGTTGGATGGGAAGCGTCGGTGCACAGCCATTTTAAGATCTCTCCAGATATCTCAAGTAAACTTTTGTCACATTGTCATTATGGGGTGTTGTGTGTAGAATTCTGAGGAAAAAAATGAATTTAATCCATTTTGGAATAAGGCTGTAACATAACAAAATGTGGAAAAAGTGATGCATTGTGAATACTTTCCGGATGCACTATATATTTAATATTATGTAATTTCTTTTACATAATAAAATCTTTTTTCTTCTCCCCTGACTGCAGTAGTACTTTGTGGAGAAAACAATATTAATGAAAAATGCTTCATCAGCAACATCATTCAAAATACTAGTTTATAATAATAAATAAACAATGTAGAATGCTTGCTGGTGATTTATTCCTTTCCATGAAAACAAAAATAATTCACTATTTTTGTCTATTCCTATGACAGTCACCTGGAAGTCTCTGATTTTGGACAGCACAGTACATCAATATGTATGTTTTAATAATTTTAAGCTATTTAGCTTGCACGCTAATACTGCTTTTTAATTAGTTTTTAACTTCATTATTACTAATTTAAAAATTGACCATATTTACTTCCATGTATTGATGAGAATGAAGTGTACTCTGCTTATGTGGATTAGTGCTCTATTTGAAATCCAATGATTTCTAATAAGAGGACAACAATAGATGAAGTGTGTTGTAGATTACTTGAACTTTTTGCCGTTGATGCACATTATTTAATGTAAAATTGAAAGCAGCTTTGATTAGAACCACGCAGCATGAGAAAAATAAATGATTTAATATCCTCTTAATATAAATTATAGAATGCAGAATACAAAAGGAATAAAGAAATTTGCACTATTAATTGAAATCTTGCCCCCATTTGCATCATTGTTCCATTCTCTTCTGTTACAGGCTGTTTAATTATTGATAGATAAGTTATAAAATAAAGTTTTTAAAGAAGTGTTTTCATTGTTTCTGGTCACTTAGATAATTTACAAATGGTTTTAAGTTAGCTGGAGAATGAAAGAACATAAATGTGTCACTAGTATTCAGTGATCACTTTATTAGCATTTGTCTAGAACCTGTAAGGACCTCCTTCTGCTTCCAAGACACCCTGTAATTTTTGAGGCATTAATTCAACTAGGTGCTAGAGACATTCGGAATTGATTTTGGACTATGCTGACTCAATAGCATAACAAATTTGTTGGCTGCATATTCAAAGGTGCTGTTTTGGATTGCTAGAGATGCTGTATTGGAGGTGCTGTTTGGAGACTGTTCAGGTTATTGGAGTATTGCAGTAACTGTCATTTTCATGAGGCCATCCTGAGATAACAAGTTCTTTACGACACGGCACATTATCTGGAAGTATCCATTTGAAAACAGGTAAACTTGTTGTGAGTAAGGGACTCCCCTGATCAGCCACAATAAACTAAGGCATTCAAGTAATGTCAATTATTATTAAGAGACCTAATTTGTGTAAAGGAAACATTTTCGAATACCCCACTATGCGGTTGCCACCAGCATGTACCATTGACACATGGTAGGATGGGTCCATAGATTCATTCTGTTTACACCAATCTGTGAGTTTACAGTCTATATGTTGCACCAGAAAGTAAGATTTGTCATCTAAGGAGACATTTTTCCAGTCTTGAGTTGTCCAGTTTTGGTGATCATAAGACCACTGTGGCCTTATTGCCCTGTTGTTATCTGACAGGACTTGAACTCGGAGTATCATGTTATCTCATCTTGCTTTCATATTTGCTGTATTTTGCTTTTAGAGACTTCTTTCTATAGAGTACTGTTGTAGGAACTTGTATATGAGTATTTGTGGCTTTTTTGTTAGGTTAAACAAGTCTGGACCCCTCTCATTAACAAGATGTTTTCATCCATAGAACTGCCAATCATTAAATATTTTGTAGTGCATGAAAATCAGAGGAGGGCAGCTATTTCTGAAATTTTGAAACACTGTGTATGGGCATGAACAAAAATAGCACAGTCAAAGTCACTATAATAACATGTTTTGTTTATTCTAAAATTTGGTACAGCACTATCTGAATCTAACACCATGTCTGGATTGAGATGCAGCTCCATGATTGTCTGTTTGGAAGAGATAGCTATTTGTGTAAATGAGCAGGTGTACTTTTTTAAAGTTGCAATGGAGCATAGGTCCCCATGCACTTTTTTTGAAATGCCATTTCACACCTTCCTCCTTTTTTATCATACTGCTTAAGTGTGCTTAGAATGCATAATGAGTGATTAATGTTCTGCCTCAACTATTGCTGACAGAGTATATACAGGCAGACTTTTAAATGCCTTAAAATTACTTCCAAAACCACTCATTCACATTTAAAATCAAAGGTGCACCTCTTGGAAGTCTGTTGTATGTTCTGTATTTGTGTTTGGAAGCTGTGGTTTGTCACTCTTTGATGTACTGCAGCAATTGTTGTTGTGGAGTACCTTTTTCAAAATTTTGCTTGTCATTATGTGTTTCAATTCAACTGTACTGTATTTGTAATTACTGTATAGGGCACTGGGTTCATAAGAAGAACAGACTTTATAAGAGCAAATTGAATTGAACTGAGTTGATATTATTGGTATTCTACTTAGATTAGCTATTTGTTAGATTTGGAAAGGAATGTGTTTGGGCGGATTGTCATTTCAAAATGTCATGTGGTGTCACTTATGCAGGTAAAAATAACTGCATTTAGGAGTTTATTGCACATACTGTTACAAAAGAATATTAGCCTTTTCAAACAGCATAATAAGGAACAAATTGTACAGCAAATAGCAAGTCTATGAAAATGAGAAAGATGTTGTTGAATTGCGACTAGGAAAAGTCAATACAAAAAAATATCATTTTATATGCAGAGAAAAAGTGCTTATGGGATTTCCCCAAAATAACATAACTGCAGTATAATGAAAACTATATTAATGTAATATTTATTTTTCTCAATTAACTGGTTTAAAAATCTTCTAATAGAGCTAACATGTGTGTTAGTGTTAGTTCACAAAAATTCCTTTTTCTTATGAAATTGAGATTGTTGTTTTGAATAATTTCTTTTGTGATGTAATTTTTGTGTCATCTTATGATTGCAGCCATATCATTTGTAGTTGCCACGTCATCGTTAAACACATGCTTAAAACCAGTGTTGTTTGTCACATCAATTCAAACTAAGATGGCAATGTGCATTGTTGGCCATTCGGAATTTTAGATTTCAAAAACAAACTGTTTTTATTGACAATTTAAACTTTCATTTTATTTAAGGAAAGCAATTATTAGTTACAGTTTTGCTCTTGTTTGTGACTAAGACTCCTGTCTCTCGTTTTGGTTTTATTTGCTTGTTTTTTTTGGCCTTTTGATAAGATAATTGTATTCTGTCAATGATAAAATGGCAGTTTTTGTTTTTTGAAGAGACCAGGAGAAAATGTGTTGTCAATAATACTGGCAAAAGTCTGAGTCTGTCCTATCTGTCATCAAACCAATGCGTATATCTAATCCAAAGTAATCACTGTCAATAATTCCAAGCAGAGCTTTCATTAACCCTAAAGACTATTGAATTGAAGATCATACAAACAAGCTTTTCAGGTGTATCCTTAAACTCTGAGAATTCAGAACTGGTTGAAGCCAACCTTCATCCCATTGAACCTCTGAAATCAGGCATCATGCACTTCTGGTTGTCTGATCCAGGCGTCACAATGGTAACCATCAACAAATGCTGTCAATATGGCAGCACTAATGGGAAATTAAATGGCAATCAAAAATGATGCAAATTTCTTTTACCTCTGTGAAATACTGATGGAATTCAAAAGTAACTATCCATCCATCCATTATCCATCCCACTATATCCTAACTACAGGGTCACGGGGGTCTGCTGGAGCCAATCAAACATAACTATTATTTTTCATTTCCTCATAATAAAAAAATAAAAAGAACAGGAAATTCATAAAAATATATAAATATTGAACACAGTCATCACACATTGCTTCCTTTTTTAGTCTACGTGCTCATATTTATTGTCATTGTCATTTTTGTTGAAGAATGATGCTGGAGCTTGACACTCAGAAACTACAGTACTATCTGATTTTTATTCTGCTTGCCGGCTTATTGCTAAAGTATGGAAATTAATATCAAATAGTTAGTATTCAACTTGTCCCTGTAATGATAAATTTCATTTACCTGATGGAAAAAATTTTCATTTATTACTTTTCCTAAAAAATGAGACCCTAAATAAAAACATATAATAATATACTGCACACTATAACCAGAGTTTTTTGGTCTCTTTTTTCAGGTGAAAAAAGTTGTTTTTCTATTTACTTTATATTTTGAAAGATTATTCACTTCCCATGTGCCTAAGTGTGTGGGAATCCATGAAATTTTTGCTGTTTGAAAACATCCCCATGACAAATTGCATTTTACTCCTTCTTCAAAATCAATGAAACATATGGCAGTGCAAAGAAAAAATAGATATATGTCAAAGAAATTGTTTCTCTGAAGTTGACTTTGAAGATACTGTGTGAACCCAGATGCTAATGTGTCTAACCAGAAATGAAATCTGTCTCCAGTTCTCATGTAAAGTACTGAACACCTCCACATAGCAATGACTATGGCTATTATTTCTCCACCATTTTTGAATATATCTTTTGTACACTTATGATATCACATAGTTCTATTTAAAAATCATTGATAAATTAATTAAAGGAAAAAAATGAAAGACAAAGTTAAATGATTAGGTAAATAAATAACTTTAAAAAGAAATAGGTGCATCTATTCCCAAAATTAATATGCATTAATCACTGAAAAATGTATTATTTTTTTTGTATGTGAAGTCAAATGTTCATGATGTTTCACAGAGCATTACTGTATATAAGTGTTTGTGTCCATATTTTTTTTGTTGTTTCAGGAAAGTAATTTATCTGCATAGCATTTCAATTTGAGGGAATATTTGTAATTCAGATAATCATTGCAAAACTTCAGTAATCTCCATAAACTTTATTAGAAGTGGTGTATTATAAAAATCACACTGAGAAAGCATTATGAATTAGATAATAATGCTCATTCTTCAAAATGTTTAAGAGTTATTTGCAAATGAGTAAAAATATCAAATTAATACTTCAGATCAAATGCATTTATTATTGGAAGTTATAGTTCCATCTGCTGAATCAAATTAATAGTAATTTAGTGTGGAGAAGATAGTAGCAGAAATGTTACGGTTGTTGCCTGCACTCTTGTGAAATACAATCCCAGGTGGTGATGCTCTGATCGATCTAAATTGGCCGATTTTCACTACAAAAGAGTCAATCGGTGCAAAATTGGCTGATCAGAGAAAGCATCAGCTTTTCTAAGATTTTCAGTAATTTAGTTGTAGTACTCCTTTACGTGAGGTACTTACAGTAGTTCAGCTAGTTCAAATATTTTGTAATTAGAAAGGCAGTGACCAACTTTACCACAGAGAATAAAGGTAGGAACATTATCCTTTGCATTAAAGAAAGTGGAGTAATAAACTGAGAAATATGAATCAGAGGTGTCATCCTGTGCAATTAGACAAACAGCAAGAAAAGGGTACTTTTTCTAGCTTGTAATTAAGAGAAACATTTTTGTTTTTTAACACCATATGTATTATGGATAAATATTTTCTGTATATATTTTATTAGCTAAAAAGTATGTGTTTTAAGGTAATTTTAGTGTTTTATGATAACTAAACAATAAGCCTACATAATTTCATATT
Organism: Erpetoichthys calabaricus; assembly: GCF_900747795.2. Taxonomy (NCBI): domain Eukaryota; kingdom Metazoa; phylum Chordata; class Cladistia; order Polypteriformes; family Polypteridae; genus Erpetoichthys; species Erpetoichthys calabaricus. Next base: position 94,471,174 of record NC_041400.2, on the reverse strand, counting down.
TTCCATAAAAAATGATCAGGTAATATCTGTGGTCTATAGTTTAATTATAAAAATACCAAAGTTAACACTTTAATATAAAACATAAAGCTTTTATGCATCTAGGGATTCAAAAACAGTCAGTAAATCAGTGATTAGTATCGGCCCTACAAAACTTGAGAAGAGCATCCCTAACCCCAGCACTGCTTACTTGGACCCTAAATGTTATATATTTACCCAAGTGGGTTCACTTGCTTCCTTCCATATTCCAGAAGCATGCAAAAAATTGGCCTGATAAGAGTGACAGCCTGTCCATGAGTTTGAGTGTATTCTTTGAAAAAAGTAATTTATAATAATAATAATAATAATTCATTACATTTATATAGCGCTTTTATAGCTCATTTTTAAATGTTAACCATATTAACCTTGTTCAAGAGGATGAACATGCTGCTCTCATTTGTATCCAACAGGAAAATATCGCCAAATTATACTTTTTAAGAAAGTGCAGAACTGCAAAATACAAGTCAAGACACATTATATTTAAACCATGTAAAGCACTACCAAGGTCACTTATATGGCATACATAAGGTTGTTTCCGTCTCCATACTACAAGAACAGCATAGAGGAAGTCATAAGAAAAGAACTTGGCTAATTACAGGAGAAATGGAAAGAAATGATTTATTTGTCCTAAGCATAGTTTAAGAGGAAAAAGAATAAGTAAGGCTATAGCTAGCTGTTGTTTGAAAAAAAATATTTTTTGAACAAGAGCAGAGGACACAGATGGAAGCTCCTCAGATAATAACTTAGGTTCAGTGTTATAAACAATTTTTCTTTACTCATAACACTGTAGGTAAATTGTAAAGGTGTTATATTTGGAATAAGAATTTTTCAGATATTCAGTTCTTATGTTGACTTTATTTTGGACATGCTAGGGTGGAACAGGTGTTGATTAAATTTACTGAACTAAAAGGTCAGTTTTTGTCATAAGAACACAAGAAACAAGAGTTACGTACATCTTGACAAACTCAACTATTTGGAGAAAGAACACAGAATCTAAAACCCTTTGTCATATTTAGTCCAAAGTTATACTAATTATAAAGGATATACTAAGAATACTGCTCAGTCTAATAGTGCAGCAATTGTAAATGAAATTCATGTCTTTCTTTGAAGGTATAGGACAGAAGTGCTAATCACTGCATTTATGGGACTAAACAGCAAATGAGAAAATGCAAAAATGAATTTTTACTGTGCATAAAACCAATGGAGGTCTGTAACAAGCAAAATGCATCACATTACTTTCACAGTAGCAGTACACTGAGCTGGACACACCAGGCCATCAGATCTCTAGCCACTTCATTCAACTTATCCTGCGAAATTACCAGATGCTTTAAGGATATCTGAGAAATATAATCTCTCCTGTATGCACCTGTCCCAATAGGACATATCAGGTACGGTCCCCAAAGTAGACACCCAAGAGGCATTCTTAAATTAAATCACTGACTGTGTTTACCTTTTAAAAAAAGCCTGCTAAGGAAGGACTGCCCTGATTTAAACACGACCCAAAAGTGCTCTGAATGACTGGGATAAGAGATCGAAAGCAATTCCTGGGTTGAGCTTAAAAGAAAGCCCACTCCCTGATTTTAGTCTAGTCAGGGTCGGGAGGCAGTGCGCTGCGCTCCTGGAGGAGGAAGAAGAATTGTGTTTAGTGTATTTTTGTTGCTATTCTTCTTAAGAAGGTGTTGGAGCTCAATAAAATACCTTTATTTGAGCATAAAGTGTGTTTGGGCTTTATTGTGTCTGCGGTTTGGGGGTCAGTCTCGCCCCCTGATGGTTACCAACAGAGACATCTTAGTTCACTTTTTTTGATATGGTGAAGCTGTGATTCTATTCCAAGGTTATCCTGTATTGCTGAGTGACTCACCCTAACACATCAATAAGATGGCGCCGACTGTTGTGGCTGGCCGTCTGCTCGTCTCGCTAGTCTATGTTTTAACTTTGTTTTTATGTTTTAGTTTATCCCAACGGCCACTGTCCTACGATCGTGAGTCTTTACTCAACATATTTTCTGGCTTGCTTTCCTCTTAATTTTCATCTCCTGATGGGATTTTTTGTGAACCTCCACCTTTGTTTTATTCATCTCCTGACTTCTTCACCTGGACGCCGGTGTTCACCTGTATCAGTGAGTTCAATGCCCCTCGGAGACGCAAACGCAGCCGCCGCCGTCGTGGAAAAAGAGCCGGAATTGCTGTTAAACAACGCTGACTCAAGTCCCAGAGCTTTGATTCCCGATGCCTGCGAGTCGTCTATGACCCATCTTCTCCTGCACAGGACTCCATCCCTGGTTCATGGGCGCTGGACACCAGATTTAAGTTCTCCATTTCAAGGTGGCATCACTTTTCCTCGGTGTGCTCATCCTGCAACAAGCTCTTCTATCAAGGCTGCTCTTTTGAACGTGGGATCAGTGTCTAATAAAACTTTTATTCTGCAAGACTTTATTACCTCAAATAATCTGGATTTCTTTTTCATCATTGAAACCTGGATTTTAGATGGTGACTCTTCATGTTTTACTGACTTGGTACCATCAGGTTATTCATTTTTAAACTCTCCGCGGCTGACTTGTCATAGTGGGGGCATTGCCACTGTTTTTAAACGTATGTTTTTGTGTCAGAGCCTTACAAAGGGTCCGTTTAGCAGCTTCGAACTGCAACTTTTCGAAGTGTGCAGCTCCCCTTCTTTGTTGTTTGCCGTGGTTTATAGACCTCCTGTATTTAATGATACCTTCATTTATGAATTTTCTGATCCCCTGGCTGATATCACCCTCTCCCATGACAAAGTATTTATTGTTGGGGATTTTAACATTCACATTTTTTGTCAATTGAAACCTTTGGTTAATGACTTTTTATCACTATTGGACTCATTTGATTCTATCCAGCATATTAATACGCCAACTCACTCTCTCGGTCACACCATTGATCTCATTCTTACTCGTGATATTTCAGTTAATAATATTGATTTGTGCAATGTTTCTTTCACTGACCACTTTTCTATAATGATGGATATGAATATTACTGTTGATGTCCCATCTACTAGCTGTGCTCCATGTTGCACTTGCTTTTTAAATTCTTCTATTATATCCGAATTTAAAACCATATTCTCTAGTCTTGATGTGCATGTCCAAAATAATGGTATCGATGATTCTGTCTTAAATTTTAATTCTTCTTGTAAAACGGTTTTAGACTCAATTGCTCCTCCCAAGATATGCAGTAATAAGGGAAGACCTGCTCCCTGGTTAAATGAAACTACATGATCACTGTGCTGTGCCTGTCAAGCTGCTGAACGGCGTTGGAAAAAAGATGGACTGATTGTTTGTAAACAGATTTTTAGGACTTCTGTATTCAACTTCTAGGCAGCCGTTAAGAAATCTAAACATGATTTCTTTGCTGATTTAGTATCCCGTCATTCTAAGAATCCTAGGGTCTTATTTAATTCAATTAATGCAGCCATTCACCCTCATTCTGTGATGGGATTAAATAGCACTGTTCATTCATGTGAGCAGTTTCTATCATTCTTTGTCAGTAAAATTGATACTATCCGCTGTGGCATTGTTCAAACTGGCTATGAACTCCCTACTGTTAAACAGGGCATTGTCTTAGAATCCTTTGATCTAGTCTCACTTTCACAGTTAAAAAGAACTATTGACACCCTTAAACCAGCTCCCAGCCCTCTCGATATTGCACCACCACGCCTCTTAGTGGAAGCCTTTGATGTTTTGGGCCCATCTTTACTAGCCATTATCAATGATTCTATAAGTGCAGGGGTTGTTCCCTCATTTTTTAAACATGCTGCGGTCCATCCCTGTCTAAAAAAGGCAGAATTAGATCCTGGAGTTTTAGCCAATTTTCGCCCAATTTCCCAACTGCCATTTCTGGCCAAAATTCTAGAAAGAATTATTTATAATCAATTGGTCAATCACCTTAACTCCAATAATTTATTTGAGATCTACCAATCTGGCTTTAGGCGTTTTCATGGTGTTGAAATGGCCCTCCTGAAATTATTCAATGACATCTCTATTATTACGGACTCAGGTGACGCGGTAGTCCTTCTCCTCCTTGACCTGTCCGCTGCCTTTGACACTATTGACCATGAGATATTGCTGATGCGGCTTGAATATCTTGTGGGGCTTAAAGGGGCTGCTCTTAACTGGTTCAGGACATATTTAACTGGTAGACACTTTTCAGTGACTTTAAATTCCTCTTTTTCGTCTACTGCTCCTCTTAAATATGATGTTCCTCAGGGATCCATTTTGGGTCCTATTTTATTCTCTATATACCTTCATCCTATTGGAGCTATTTTTAGGAAATTTAACATTTCTTTTCACTGCTATGCTGATGACACACAGGTTTATATTCCTGTCTGCAACTCTGCAATAAATCAACTACACAACTGTCTTTCTGAACTTAGAATCTGGATGGCTAATAATTTTCTTGATCTGAATCAAAATAAAACGGAGTTGCTTATAGTGGGTCCATCAGCTAAAGCCCAAATTGGTCTTGGACTTCTCGGCTCTTTCTCTGTCTTTTGCAAACCTCAAGTCCACAATCTTGGTGTAATCTTTGACAGTAACCTCTCTTTTGAGAAACAAGTAAATTCTGTAGTCAAGAGTTGCTTTTTCCAGCTTCATCTATTAGGTAAGATCAAGCCTTTTTTATCTTCTAGGGATCTTGAGAAAGCTATTCATGCTTTTATTTTTTTCTCGCCTCGATTACTGCAACACGCTGTATTTTGGGATTAGCAAATACATGATACACAGGTTACAGTTGGTCGCTTTCTGGTGGGGCAAGAAAGTATGATTCTGTTTCTCCTATTTTAACTTCTTTACACTGGCTGCCTGTCAGTTTTTGAATTGATTTTAAAATCTTGTTGCTTGTTTTTAAATCTTTACATGGGCTTGCTCCTGCCTATTTATCCGAATTGTGTGTTTTACACCAGCCATCCAGAGTACTTAGATCTTCTGGTCAGTTGTCTCTTGTTGTCCCTCGCACCAAGTGTCAAACCAAGGGGGACAGGGCCTTTGCAGCTGCTGCTCCTCACCTGTGGAACTCTTTACCTCATCATATAAAGGAGTTATCTACAATTGAACTGTTTAAAACAAGATTAAAGACTCATTTCTATTTACTTGCATTCTGTGACCTTCAGTAATACTAATGGTTTCCTCATTGTGATTATATAACATCACTTCTATTTATTATTTATTTTATTTTTATTTATGTTCATATATTTTTATTTCTATTTATGTTGTTTGTTTTTTTCTTTTATTCTATTATTGTAAAGAACTTTGGCCACAGCATTCTTATGTTGTTTTAAATGTGCTATATAAATAAATTGACATTGACATTGACAGAGACTGGCCCAGCAACCCTGTGTAGAAAGTTCATTTTAACCTTTTGTTCTTACAGTTGGACTTGAATGGTGCAAAATGCAAGTGAACCAATCCTTCAAGCACCGTGCAAGTGCCGTATTTGAATTCTTAGGAAGTGAATCCTTTGCTATAACAAAGCCAATCATAATTACCATCGTAATTATTCTAAAGGAATACATGAAACCTATGCATGAACACAAAAACTGATCCGATGGTACAAATCAGTAAGTCATTATCCAACCCACTATATCCTAACACAGGGTCACGGAGGTCTGCTGGAGCCAATCCCAGCCAGCACAGGGTGCAAGGCAGGGACAAATCCCAGGCAGGGTGCCAGCCCACCGCAGGACAGACACTAGGGACAATTTAGGATCACCAATGCATCTAACCTGCATGTCTTTGGACTGTGGGAGTAAACCTATGCAGACACGGGGAGAACATGCAAACTCCATGCAGGGAAGACCCGGGAAGCGAACCCAGGTCTCCCTACTGCGAGGCAACAGCGCTACCAGTGCGCCACCATGCCCCTGCTACAAATCAATTTTTTTTTAAAATATATGCAAATCTTTGATAGAATGCCTTAAAATAAATAAGTTAAGCATTTTAAAAATGGGTTAATCAAAGTCCAAACCTGAATAACCTGGGAATACTGTACTGGGACCTAAAGAAAGTTGTGCATCCAAAACAGCACATTAACAATGCAGAAATGCACATTCAGTGCTAATAAGATCTCTAACTTAATAAGTATTCTGGCAGTTTTTCTGCACTAATTGGAGGTTTTTAATAGATGACTTAGTGCATGACGAGATAAGAGCTTTAAAGTAATCCTTCCTTGATTTTTTAAAATCATGTATTATGTTTTCAATGTCCTTTAAGGAAATTATCCTTTTTAATACTGTGATGTTACTAAAATGTATTAAGGCCACTTTTACAGTATTTTAACTGGATGTTGAAAGACAAGATGTAAATCAAATTACACACAATAGTTTTTAACACCTAGGTTGGTTCTAAGGATTACATAATCCACGTTTAGGGAAAATGAGGATCATAATCTTTTGGGTTCTTGAGATGTACTATTAAAAACACTGAATCATTTAGATCTTAATATCCGTAATACAATCATCAGACTTGGCTTGAAAGTCTGGTGCATCAAATGCAATAGGATGTGCTGGTACCATCTGCATAGCGGTAACAGATAACTTTAAATTTACTTATTATATTCAGGTGGTAACATGCAGTATCAGGAGATAAATAGGATTTTTGCTTATGGGTGGTATTCCTTAATATTGAGCACCCAAATGCCTCTTCATCTACCAAAATAGACTATTAAACAGGCAAGAATTAATTTAAGCAAGGCAATAGTGTCAACTGTCAAGAAGAATATTGTGACCTATTTTATCACAATTCTTAATTTTGTGCAGAGTTTGCACATTTCTTCTTTATTTTCTGTGGATACTTCACTTTTGGTTGATTGAAATTAACCCAGTTGATGGGTGAGTGAACGATCTAGGAAGTAGGCTGGCATTCTATCCAGGCTTTGTTCCTGCTTTGCACCAAGTGCTGCTGGGATAGGATCCTATACATCAAGCAGTCCTATAATGCCATAATTAGACATGGATAATCAATGAATGAATGATGGTTATGATGGCATAAATGTTTGACAGTTTTCTGATGCTCCATTTTTATTATTTCAGCAACTGTTTTAAAGAGTATTAGAGTGTTTAATAAGATATTTTCTTCAATATACAGTATATATATAAATATCTACCTATCTATAAATTAGTAAAAGTTATATGAAGAGTAGTATGCTTTGTGGAAGTAAAATATGGCCAATGAAGGTGAAACATGAAGCAAAGTCAAAAAATTACAATAAATGAAAAGAAGCAGAGGTACAAATGATCAGCTGGATGCGAGGAGTATCATAGTGAGACAAATGTTGAGTTAAGAAAAAGACTTAGTGCGGAGGATTTATGAGTTGTGATGAGGAGAAATAGACTAAGCAGGTTTGGGTAAGTGAAGTGAAAAGTACAGGATGACTGAGTAAAGAAAGTCTCACCCCAAAGGATGCCTAGGCCCATAATAAATTTGAAAAACCTTTTTGAAAACATGTTTTCTCTATGCAGTTACATGTTATTGAGTGTAGATTGATGGACAAAAATGCAAATGTATCTATTAATATTAAATCTACAACACAATAAAGTGTGCAGAAAGTGAAGGTGTCAAAATGCTTTGTGAGTCCACTGTATATATATTGCATATATTGTGGTCACCAGGTGGCATCACAGGCCCTCAAACCCCAGACACAACTACTCTGACTGAAATGCTTGATTTTAAAATGTCTTTAATCAACTCTATAACTTTCACTGTCTTGTTGATCCTATCAAATAGTTCAAATAGAAGCTTACACTTACCCTTTTCTTTCTATTTCACTCTTCCCATGCAAGCTTCATCCATGTCCACCTTCTCTCCTGATTCTCCCTTTTGAGCAATGTAGACCACTCCCTTTAAAAACTGACCACCCTAAAGTACTTGCAGTGCCAAACTTGTCTCCAGCAAGCACATCCAGGCCAGGTAGAATCATGAAATGGGGGATTATTCATATTCCGATAGCTTCTCCCAGTGACCACTCTGCTGTCACTTGTACTGCTCAGAATAAGCTCCTTTCATTGTAGGTCCAAGAATGAATGCTCTCTTCTGGAGGTTGGAAGTTTTATATAATGGACAGCCCTAAAGAGATGGGACTTCCAGGTGTGAGGAGTAAGTGACCACAGTCTATTTCCGAGTGTTCTTTGGAGAAATGGGAGAACGCATTATCAGCCGTGCCCCCTCATGGTTTGGACTGGCATTATTTACCTTATTGGAACCCTGAAGGTGTCACCTAATTGTTTTATGCACTGCAGTCATGCAATGAGTTTGATAATTTATTAAGGTAATTGTTGACTCTAAATTATCTGTGTGAGTGTCATTTTCAGATATGGTATCTGTCTTGTGGTTAATACTGCTACTGCATTGAGAAAATTGAGAAAAATAGGTCTAGAAACAGCATGAATGTTTACATATTTAACCTGGTAAATTCTTTGGATAACATCAGAATATACAACTGTACGTATAAAAATACGAGTACTGAAAAATAAAGTATATTATATACTTTAAATTGTACTCATGTATTGTTGTTATGTTATGCTGCATGAAATACTTTTTAAAATCCTCAGATCATTCACTCTTTGATACAATCTGCAGACTATTCATTCTGAGAGGCTGACTAACCCCCCATTTGTATTTTAATTTGATGCACAATTACTTAAAGCTATTCTTTAGAACAGGCAAGGATCACATTTAGGGGATCACATTTATAGTCTTAGTTATTTTTCATTGTGTTAAAGACAGGGATTTAATAAATTACCATGCATTCACCACACTAGTATTAAACTAACCCAGTGCTTTACTTAAAGGCATATTTTGATTGCATAAGGCAAATCTGACCTTGTTTACTGGTTAATAGTGTTATCGGGTACATTATTTAACCATTATGTCTAATTGAAGATGTAAAATTGTTAGGAAATAAAACACACGTTTTAAGGACAAGCAGTCATACTGAGAGCCTCTTTTCCATGTTGCATGTAGGGTATGGCTAGACTGCTGAGTGTGTGTCTTCACTAGGCAGAGAATAAACATAGCAATAAGACTTTATGGTCTACTATTTTCAGTGTACCTCTAAATTATATTCTCCTGCGTTTCCACATTTAAAAGACATGCATGTTAGGTAAACTGGTAAGTATAAATTTACATGTGAGTTTTGGTACTTGTGAAGAATGTTATTTATGCCATTTGCTATTTTAAACAAAATGGTCTTTCACTCCATAGCAGCTCCTAAATATATATATATATATATATATATATATATATATATATATATATATATATATATATATATATATATACTAGTCATTTAGCCCATTACAATAACGGACGCTAGAACAGTAGTGCATAAACATTAGTAGGAACAGTCTATATTAAATGGCAAGGGACTTTGACCTCATTCTTTTTGTTGGTCGTATTTTTCTTTCTTTCAGCCTTTCTTTTGTTGATGTTTACTTGCTGAGCTGACCGTTCTTGATGGGCTGCTGCCGTATATTGTGTGTCTTTAATTTTCTGTGACAGTAATACTGTCTTGTACGTCCGCTGGCTTGTACGTCCGTAATATACCTTCAATTTTCTCTGGCGGTAATACAGATGTGCGCATCGGTAATATGCCTTTAATCTCTTCTGACAGTAATACTGACTTGTATGTGGCTGTAATATGCGTCACTGTATTGTGTACCTTTAATTTCCTCTCGCAGTAATACTGGTTTGTATTTCCGTAAAACACCTGTAACTTTCTCTGACAGTAATATCGCGCATTACACCGTGCACCTCGCATGCGCACTTCACCTGAATACAAACACACACGGACACCTGGACGCACACAGGGATTTTATTAAAGAGGATATATATATGTATCAGTATATGTAGTCATATGAAAAAGTTTGGGAACCTCTCTCAGCCTGCATAATAATTTACACTACTTTCAACAAAAAAGATAATAACATCTGAGTACTGGGGTGTTTTCCAAACAAAGATTTTTAGTGAAGCAGTATTTAGTTGTATGAAATTAAATCAAATGTGAAGAACTGAGTACAAGAATTTGGGTACCCTTGTAATTTTGCTGATTTGAATGCATGTAACTGCTCAATACTGATTACTTGCAACACCAAATTGGTTGGATTAGCTCGTTAAGCCTTGAACTTCATAGACAGGTGTGTCCAATCATGAGAGAAGGTATTTAAGGTGGTCAATGTCAAGTTGTGCTTCCCTTTGACTCTCCTCTGAAGAGTAAAAGCATGGGATCCTCAAAGCAACTTTCAAAAGATCTGAAAACAAAGATTGTTCAATATCATGGATTAGGGGAAGGCTACAAAAAGCTATCTGAGAGGTTTAAACTGTCAGTTTCAACTGTAAGGAATGTAATCAGGAAATGGAAGGCCACAGGCACAGTTGCTGTTAAACCCAGGTCTGGCAGTTCAAGAAAAATACAGGAGTGGCATGTGCGCAGGATTGTGAGAATGGTTACAGACAACCCACAGATCACCCCCAAAGACCTGCAAGAACATCTTGCTGCAGATGGTGTATCTGTACATCGTTCTACAATTCAGCACAATTTGCACAAAGAACATCTGTATGGCAGGGTGATGAGAAAGAAGCCCTTTCTGCATTCACGCCACAAACAGAGTTGCTTGTTGTATGCAAATGCTCATTTAGACAAGCCAGATTCATTTTGGAACAAAGTGCTTTGGACTGAAATTGACACAAATTGAGATATTTGGTCATAACAAAAAGTGCTTTGCATGGCGGAAGAAGAACACCGCATTCCAAGAAAAAACACCTGCTACCTACTGTCAAATTTGGTGGAGGTTCCATTATGCTGTGGGGCTGTGGGGCTAGTTCAGGGACTGGGGCCCTTGTTAAAGTCGAGGGTTGGATGAATTCAACCCAATATCAACAAATTCTTCAGGATAATGTTCAAGCATCAGTCACAAAGTTGAAGTTACGCAGGGGTTGGATATTCCAACAAGACAATGACCCAAAACACAGTTCGAGATCTACAAAGGCATTCATGCAGAGGGAGAAGTACAATGTTCTGGAATGGCCGTCACAGTCCCCTGACTTGAATATCATCGAAAATCTATGGGATGATTTGATGCAGGCTGTCCATGCTCGGCAGCCATCAAATTGAACTGAACTGGAGAGATTTTGTATGGAAGAATGGTCAAAAATGCCTCCATCCAGAATCCAGACACTCATCAAAGGCTATAGAAGGTGTCTAGAGGCTGTTATATTTGCAAAAAGAGGCTCAACTAAGTATTGATGTAATATCTATGTTGGGGTGCCCAAATTTATGCACCTGTCTAATTTTGTTATGATGCATATTGCATATTTTCTGTTAATCCAATAAACTTAATGTCACTGCTGAAATACTACTGTTTCCATAAGTCATGTCATGTATGTATGTATATATATATATATATATATATATATATAGCGCTCTCCATAATGTTTGGGACAAAGACATTTTTTCTTGATTCACCCCTGTGCTCAATAGCTTAAAATTACAAATCAAACAATTCAGACATGATTAAAGTGCACATTGCAGACTTTAGTTTAAGAATATGTGCATATATTTTGGTCACACCATGTAGAAATTACAATTTTTTCCATATTTCAGGGCACCAAAATGTTTGGGACATAACAATGGTAGGTATATTAAATGCGTCATATTTAGTACTTTGTTGCATATTTCTTACATTAAATAACTGCTTGAAGTCTTCAGTTCATAGACATTACCAGATGCTTTGTCAAGCCTCTAATGCAGCTCAGCCATCTTCAGCTCCTGCTTGTTTTGGGGACTTGTCTCATTCATTTTCTTTTCAGCACATGGAAGGCATGCTCAATTGAATTTAAATTGGGTGACTGGCTTCACCATTCAAGAATTTTATATCTTTTAGTTTGAAAAATTCTGTGTTGCCTTAGCAGTTTGTTTGGGATAATTTTCTTGTTTTAGGAAGTAGTGCTGCCCAATGCATTTTGGAGGTATTTACTGGAACTTGAGCAGATATGACGTTTCTGTATACCACACAATTCATTATACAATTACTGTCAGCAGTTTCATCATCAATGAAGATAAGTATGTGGCAGCCATACATGACCAAGCCATAATACCTCCAGAGAACATAAGAGAGCACCTCCACATAACAGAGCACTTCCAGAGGAGACAAGGAGAGCAAGAGCTACAATGATAGTAGTAGAACTGTGGTGCATGCCAGTGTGAGAACACAGGTTTGTTACAAGGCAGTAAGCTCTATATGTCTGTTGTATGATGTGGTAGGGGTATCAGTCTGAAGAAGAGAGAGATGATTCCTGGGCAGAAATGCATATTTCCCCTGCTAGTTGGCTGGTGACTCAGCAGATGCTATTAGCAAACACAAATGAATCCTCAATGTGCAGGAACACCAGGGACCTGTGAAGGGAGCTCTGCTTTGCTGTTCCTGCACCAGAAGTTTGACTTGGCAGAAAGTGACTTTAACAGGGGGTTAATTATTGCAAATTTCCTATTGCATTTATAATGATCTTGATCTTGATTTTTTTTTCCGAAAAACAATTATAACCTGTTAGAAAGAAAATGAGAAATGCTGGAGGTGAATGGTAAAAATTAACTTAATTTTAAAAGCTTTGGAAAAGCTTTAAGTAAAAGACAAAAACCATTATAACCATGGCAAAATATAAGGAAGAAGGAACGTCTATCAGTTCAGTTTGCATTTATTACTGCAAGGTATATAATTGATATTTATAATTAGCATAAACAGGAATATTTAGCTGATGTCAGGGAATTGTATTTTGTTAATGTTTTATTTCTTTCTAAATTATTTTATGTTATTACTATAAAGATTAATTAATTAATGTTATTTTCCGTCAGTACAATTTTGTTTGTGGGGTTAAAGGCCAAAGCTAAGTTGATGTTGATTGCCATGCAGGCTTGCCTACATGTACCTGATGTTACTTAAAAGTTTTCAACAATATAATCTACTTCAGTTGAATTATTGCGTACAAATTAAGAAGCAAAACTTATTAAACTTATGAACATTTATTTTGACATAATGTTAGTATTGTACCCTTTACTGTAATGATTATAAGCATTAAAATGACATCAATCATTTTTTCTGGTTTATTTTGTCTCAGAAATATTTTTAACCCTTTTTCCAGTTTTGACAGTGAAGCAATATGGCACTTTAGCTAGTTTGTAAAGGTCAAACACTGGTGACTTGTCAAGTCATGAGAAAATGGCACTTTGATGAGATTTTTAACATCAGCATTTAGTATGTTGTTTCTTGACTGAAAACACTGGCTCTAAGCAACTGCAGACCAATTGGGCAGAAATGTGCACCTCATGACACTCAGCTGGCATACAAGACAAAATTCATAAAAGTGAATAACAGCACAATCAATCTAGATTTTATTTTCAGCTATAAGTGTAAGAGGCAGAAATCATAACATTCTTATAGAGGAACTGGACACAATACTGAAAAATTGTCTAACAGGTGGATGGTAATGATAATTAATATTTTGCTTTTACTTTTGTGTAAAATACAGTATGTTATAGAAAACTGTACATAACTTCAGCAACAATCAGTAAAGCCTTATTTATCTTTATTGTTGGACTCAACATTTTGTTCAACATGAATATAGTTCAATATTGAGATTATATATAATTTTCTCCCTAGAATTCCTTTACCCCACCTTGGTCCAATGATATTTTACAATAGAAATGTAATGGTAAATCTCTACAATGGTAGCAAAATAGTTTTTCAATTAGTCAATCACTAATCAAGATTTTGTGCCTTGGTTGAAGAATGGCCAAAAAATCATTTTGATAGTCATCATTATTATTTTTTTTCTTTCTCTTTTTCCTGTTAAGGTTTGAGGTATGAAGACACTTAGCCAGGCTGATACAGCCTCCCTATGCCAAGCAAATTTTTCAAGACTTTCCTGGGGAATACACAAGCACTCCCATTTAATCCTTCCAGTATATGAATCTGAATCTTCCCCTTAATCATCTCCCAGTGGGCCTTTCATAATGTACCAGATCATAGCAGGTATCCAGTGGGAAATGCCTGTTACAACTTAGGTGGGAGACTCCCTGGGACATAATAAGTACACTCCTAAAACACCTCAACTAGTTCTTCTTGAGTGGGAGAAGCAGAGGTTCTACTTCAAGGTCCTCCTCTACTACCAAATCCCTTAGCCTGTCAGGCATCTCTGTGCAGGAACTACATTCTGACTGTTTGTACTTACAAACTCATTATTTTAGTCATTACCCAGAGCTGTAACTATAAATGTGATCAGAGTGGGAGAATGACAAGTAAATTGACAGTTTTGTCAGTGAACGTAGCTCCTGCTACATACACCATGACAAATCCGGTACAAAATTTGTAAAACTACTGCTGCTGAATTTTATGATAGCCTCAACACTCACGCAAGCACAAGACTCTGAGGTACTTGAAATCCTGCACTTGGTGATGCAGGCCACTCCATACTTGAAGGGAACATTCCATTTTTTTTTTCAAAAGAGGACCATGACCTCAGAATTGGAGGTGCTAATTCTCATCTCAAGTGCAACACACTTAGCTGAGAATTGTTCTAGTATACATCAGAAACAACATTCTCAAGTGGCAAGGAGAATATATTCAATATATTGTCAAATTTTTGTGCACTTGTGTAAGCCGTTTTTATTACTTGATAATTCTCATAGGTGCTGAACCTGATTTTCGCCTTTATTTTTATTATAGAAGTTGTTTTCAGTTATTAGAAAATATTTTGCATTGTATTCATTGCCATTTTGTTTTTCCCTTAGTGCTGCCATTTTGCATCAACATCATTATGGTGTAACAGCGATTGCTAAGGTTTACAGACGAAGAAGTTACATGGATTGTTGATGTTGTCAATGTTCTGCTACTCAAATCACACAGACACTTTAGGGAATCCTGTCTACATTTTCTTTGTAGATTTGAAAAAAGCATATAACCAAGAACCGAATTGTATTTTGAGGATGATGCAATAGAAATATGAAGTTCTGGGGCCACTGTTGCATGCCATTTGGTCTCTGCATTTCTGAAACAAGATGTGTTTTTCAATATGTAGTATAAAGTTATAAAGTTCTGAGCACTTAATGCAGGAATTGGAGTTCATTAATGGTATGCCTTCAGTTCTCTACAGTTCCTGATGAACATGATATCAAGGAGCAGCCAAGGTTTTGAGGATATTTAGTTTTGGTCTAACATGGCACTTAATATCATGTCGTTATGTTATTATGTGGATTATACAGCAGGAGTAATTTGGGATTTTTTAATGGAATTTTCTTGATACTGTCTGCTTTTGTTCAAGCATTGGCCCCATTGAATTCTATTGTCTCCATGAATATATGACATTAAAAGTATTTCCTTAGTCATTACCACAAACATGTGGTAAGAAAGAGGTAAAGAAAAATGTTTGTTGATTGAGGTGTTGCCTAAAATCTTTTATTAGACAGCAATGTCTGTCATTGTTTTACAAAATAAGACATCCCTGGTGATGTCTACCCATAAAATCACTGAATGAGCTGACCTTTGGTTGATCGATTTACTGCGTATGCAGAGCATCTATTAATCAGTTTCTAAAAACATGTGTTTAACTCATCTCTACCCCTCCACACTAATTTACAATGCAATTATAATCTGTGATACGTTGGAGCAACAAGTTAGTCATTGAGAAAATTGAGTTGCAATCCAATTAGCTGACAGAAGTACATATTCACATAACTGACACAAATAAAATTATTTTTGGCTTTTTTATAATGTTATGTTTTTTGATATACTATATTTTTTCTTGATACTTTGAATTATGTAGTCTTATATAAAATTATTATCTATACACCATACCACATGTGCTTCAAAACTGGTCAACAGGCATGGCCAGCACATGGATGGGAGACCATCTAGGAAAAGCTTGGGTTGCTGCTGGAAGAGGTGTTGATGAAGCCAGTAGGGAATGCTTACCATTTGGTCTGAATGTGGATCCCAGGGCAGTGATGGGGACACTATGCTGTAAAAATGGTGCCGTCCTTCAGATGAGATATAAAACAGAGGTTCTGACTCTCTGTAGTCATAAAAGATCCCTGGGCATCCTTTGTAAAGAGTAGGGTGTATCCCAATGTCCAGTGTAAATTTCCCAAAATGGCCTAGTCAATCTGCCCCCCTAATCATCCTGTCTGTAATTGGCCATCTTTCTCACCACTTCACCACCTAACAGTTAATGTTAAAATAATAATAATAATAATAATAATAATTATTATTATTATTATTATTATTATTATTATTATTATTATTATTATTATTTTGTAACATGACTTTTGATGTTGCTGTTGATGAAAGTTGATGGGGAAATTTGAGGTCAAAATCCACAAACTGCCTGTTGATGTTCAAAAAGACATCACATTTATTTGGGCATGACATGCTGATGCTATCTCATCAGATAACATTTTGTGGTCACAGGATCTGCTTGGGATAACAATGTCTCTGAAGTTATACCATCTGTTACTTGTAATAGCCATATTTTTGTCATTCAGAGTTTATAGGTGCTTTCTCATCATCAAATAGTCTTCTTTATACAAAATTAGAAGACATCGTTATACTTTACATTTGTGTGTTTTTAAAATCAATTTAAAATATAACCATGCTGTGATCACTGTTGGTCAAAGGAGCAATAACTTCTGTGTCTCATAATCATCCCTTGTTTTAGGGAATAAGTAATTGGGTGATGAAACAATCATTTGCCCGCATCATTTCAATTTATTCATTTAAATTTCAAAAGTGGTTACTAGTCATCATTTTGAAAAATGAAATCGCAAATGATTACCATATCTACTTTGTCTTATTTCATCAAATAGTAAGTTGTTGTTTGAAATGTTAGCATTTTGAAACTGATGTTCTATATTGTCTCAGATTAGAAAAAGTCAAATGTTGTTTACAAGAACCTCTTCAAAACTTTTTAAGAACTTGGCATGAAGTCATTATAATTAAAATTATATATACTGTCCATCCATCCATCCATCCATTGTCTCCCGCTTATCCGAGGTCGGGTCGCGGGGGCAGCAGCTTGAGCAGAGATGCCCAGACTTCCCTCTCCCCGGCCACTTCTTCTAGCTCTTCCGGGAGAATCTCGAGGCGTTCCCAGGCCAGCCGGGAGACATAGTCCCTCCAGCGTGTCCTGGGTCTTCCCCGGGGCCTCCTCCCGGTTGGACGTGCCCGGAACACCTCACCAGGGAGGCGTCCAGGAGGCATCCTGATCAGATGCCCGAGCCACCTCATCTGACTCCTCTCGATGCAGAGGAGCAGCGGCTCTACTCTGAGCCCCTCCTGGATGACTGAGCTTCTCACCCTATCTTTAAGGGAAAGCCCAGACACCCTGCGGAGGAAACTCATTTCAGCTGCTTGTATTCGCGATCTCGTTCTTTCGGTCACTACCCATAGCTCATGACCATAGGTGAGGGTAGGAACATAGATCGACTGGTAAATTGAGAGCTTCGCCTTGCGGCTCAGCTCCTTTTTCACCACAACAGACCGATGCAGAGCCCGCATTACTGCGGATGCCGCACCGATCCGCCTGTCGATCTCACGCTCCATTCTTCCCTCACTCGTGAACAAGACCCCGAGATACTTGAACTCCTCCACTTGGGGCAGGATCTCGCTACCAACCCTGAGAGGGCACGCCACCCTTTTCCGGCTGAGGACCATGGTCTCGGATTTGGAGGTGCTGATTCCCATCCCACCCGCTTCACACTCGGCTGCGAACCGATCCAGAGAGAGCTGAAGATCACGGCCTGATGAAGCAAACAGGACAACATCATCTGCAAAAAGCAGTGACCCAATCCTGAGACCACCAAACCGGACCCCCTCAACGCCCTGGCTGCACCTAGAAATTCTGTCCATAAAAGTTATGAACAGAATCGGTGACAAAGGGCAGCCCTGGCGGAGTCCAACTCTCACTGGAAATGGGTTCGACTTACTGCCGGCAATGCGGACCAGGCTCTGGCAACGATCGTACAGGGACCGAACAGCCCTTATCAAGGGGGCCGGTACCCCATACTCTCGGAGTACCCCCCACAGGATTCCCCGAGGGACACGGTCGAATGCCTTTTCCAAGTCCACAAAACACATGTAGACTGGTTGGGCAAACTCCCATGCACCCTCCAGGACCCTGCTAAGGGTATAGATCTGGTCCACTGTTCCGCGACCAGGACGAAAACCACACTGTTCCTCCTGAATCCGAGGCTCGACTATCCGACAGACCCTCCTCTCCAGGACCCCTGAATAGACTTTTCCAGGGAGGCTGAGGAGTGTGATCCCTCTGTAGTTGGAACACACCCTCCGATCCCCTTTCTTAAAGAGGGGGACCACCACCCCGGTCTGCCAATCCAGAGGCACTGTCCCTGATGTCCATGCGATGTTGCAGAGGCGTGTCAACCAAGACAGTCCTACAACATTCAGAGCCTTGAGGAACTCCGGGCGTATCTCATTCACCCCCGAGGCCCTGCCAGCAAGGAGTTTTTTGACCACCTCGGTGACCTCAGTCCCAGAGATGGGGGAGCCCACCTCTGAGTCCCCAGGCTCTGCTTCCTCATTGGAAGGCATGTTAATGGGATTGAGGAGGTCTTCGAAGTACTCCCCCCACCGACCCACAACGTCCCGAGTCGAGGTCAGCAGCGCACCATCCCCACCATATACAGTGTTGACACTGCACTGCTTCCCCTTCCTGAGACGCCGGATGGTGGACCAGAATCTCCTCGAAGCCGTCTGAAAGTCGTTCTCCATGGCC
This sequence comes from Erpetoichthys calabaricus, assembly GCF_900747795.2. Classification (NCBI taxonomy): domain Eukaryota; kingdom Metazoa; phylum Chordata; class Cladistia; order Polypteriformes; family Polypteridae; genus Erpetoichthys; species Erpetoichthys calabaricus. The sequence goes on along the minus strand of NC_041400.2, from coordinate 94,452,336 downwards.
TCCCCAAACTCCTCCCACGCCCGAGTTTTTGCCTCAGCAACCACCAAAGCCACATTCCGCTTGGCCTGCCGGTACCTATCAGCTGCCTCCAGGGTCCCACAGGACAAAAGGGTCCTGTAGGACTCCTTCTTCAGCTTGACGGCATCCTTCACCACCGGTGTCCACCAACGGGTTCGGGGATTGCCGCCACGACAGGCACCGACCACCTTACGGCCACAGCTCCGGTCAGCTGCCTCAACAATAGAGGCACGGAACATGGCCCATTCGGACTCAATGTCCCCCACCTCCCTCGGGATGTGGTCGAAGTTCTGCCGGAGGTGGGAGTTGAAGCTACTTCTGACAGGGGGCTCTGCCAGACATTCCCAGCAGACCCTCACAACACGTTTGGGCCTACCACGCCTGACCGGCATCCTCCCCCACCATCGAAGCCAACTCACCACCAGGTGGTGATCAGTTGACAGCTCCGCCCCTCCCTTCACCCGAGTGTCCAAGACATGTGGCCACAAGTCCGACGACACGACCACAAAGTCGATCATCGAACTGAGGCCTAGGGTGTCCTGGTGCCAAGTACACATATGAACACCCCTATGCTTGAACATGGTGTTCATTATGGACAATCCGTGACGAGCACAGAAGTCCAATAACAAAACACCGCTCGGGTTCAGATCGGGGGGGCCATTCCTCCCAATCACGCCCTTCCAGGTCTCACTGTCATTGCCCACGTGAGCATTGAAGTCTCCCAGCAGAACGAGGGAGTCCCCAGAAGGTATGCCCTCTAGCACCCCCTCCAGGGACTCCAAAAAGGGTGGGTACTCCGAACTGCTGTTCGGTGCATACGCACAAACAACAGTTAGGACCCGTCCCCCCACCCGAAGGCGAAGGGAGGCTACCCTCTCGTCCACCGGGGTAAACCCCAATGTACAGGCTCCAAGTCGGGGGGCAATAAGTATACCCACACCCGCTCGGCGCCTCTCACTGGGGGCAACTCCAGAGTGGTACAGAGTCCAGCCCCTCTCAAGGAGATTGGTTCCAGAGTCCAAGCCATGCGTTGAGGTGAGTCCGACTATATCTAGCCGGAACCTCTCAACTTCGCGCACTAGCTCAGGCTCCTTCCCCTTCAGAGAGGTGACATTCCACGTCCCAAGAGCCAGCTTCTGTAGCCGAGGATCGGACTGCCAAGGTCCCCGCCTTCGGCCACCACCCAACTCACACTGCGCCCGACCTCCTTGGCCCCTCCCATAGGTGGTGAGCCCATGGGAAGGGGGACCCACGTTGCCTCTTCGGGCTGTGCCCGGCCGAGCCCCATGGGTGCAGGCCCGGCCACCAGGCGCTCGCCATCGAGCCCCACCTCCAGGCCTGGCTCCAGAGTGGGGCCCCGGTGACCCGCGTCCGGGCAAGGGAAAACGCCGTCCAAAATTGTTTTTCATCATAGGAGGTTTGAACCGCTCTTTGTCTCATCCCTCACCTAGGACCAGTTTGCCTTGGGTGGCCCTACCAGGGGCATAAAGCCCCGGACAACAGAGCTCCTAGGATCATTGAGACACGCAAACCCCTCCACCACGATAAGGTGACGGTTAAAGGAGGGGTATATATACTGGGACCATATTTTTTTATTATACAGGCTGTTTTATCATATGCAAGGAACAACTTTATATGGGGCTCTCTTTTCTAATTGCTCTGTGTTGTGATGTGAGATTTTACATATAACTTGATGAATATTTTGTACTGTATATCTTTATTTGTAATTTAGACAAAGCAATGTAAATTAGTGTTTACCAACCTCCCGTGAGGAATGGGTCTGTTTGAATTTTACGACAGGATTTGGGTGATGTGTGTTTTAAACCAGTTTGGCAAGTGTTTCTTTGCTAAAGTCATTTCAACCATCGCAAATGGGCTAAGGTGTACTTTAACATATGGTTTGGGGGCAGGTGTTAAGATGTTCTATTTCCCCCATTGGTCTGAGGTATGGCTGTTTGGAATTGGCTTGTCTCAGAGGCCATTAAGTACCATGATGTCCTATTGGCTGTAGGGGTTGGACAGAACATCTATAAATGTACGTGTTTAACCTCACAATCTCTTTCTTACCAACCAACATATGATGAAGAAGCATCTCTCTTGCTAACCTGATGATGAAGACAACACAATGAACAGCACAGCTCAGCATCCATTTTGAACAGACATGTGGCTGAAGGCTGAGCACCAATGATGCCTTAACTAGAGACATTTAAGTAACTACAAGTCTGTGCCGCCTGAACTACATATCACCATTTAATCAGGTTGTATGGTTGCCAATATTCAAATGTACTTTGCATTTTGTTATTATTTATGAATATTATCAATAATACATTGTTTAAACTGTAACTTAACTTGTGCTTGTCTTTTTACTACATCTAATTGCCTGAGGTTATAGATATAGAAGGGAAGGTGGGGATAAGTTATATACAATAATACCTTATAAACAGTGGTAAGTCTGTGAGATTAGGCATTCTAAGGCTACATATTAATAATACAATAGAGGAAAGTAGAGCAATATATATATATATTGCTCTACCAAGACAAAACACTCTGTCAAATAGGGGTTGAATGCTGAGTTATTTTTAGATTGCTTTTAAGGCATATAGGTTTATAGGTTTATAATTGTCACATGTACTGTTTTACCATGTTATCGGATGCACCTAACATGAAAGACACTGACTAACTGCTTAGGTTCTTTTCTTATTGGGGAATAAAATGAAACAACAAAATTAGCTATACAGCTATTACCTGTAACCTCTTACCAGGCTAACTGTCAGATTGTACCAGGTATATTTAATGCTAGTGACCTCTAGGTTGCTTTCTGACTAGAACTATCTTTTACTTTCAGCTTTTTACTTCAATGAAGTTTACCACTAACTGAGGGCTTCTCAAAGGCATTCTCTTGAGCCCTCATTAGACATGATGAATCTTAACTTCTCAGCTTGCTAGAAGCAATTAGACCGAGGCATTGATTTAAACTTAGTCTTAATAGTTATATTATATTTGGATCAAAACCAATAGCAGCAAATAAAAGCAATACTAAGAATTATACAACTTTAGTTAACTCTTCATATCAGCAAGATGCTCCAGGGGTTCCAGTTCCTTAGTCAAAAATTATCTTTAATTGAAAGTGGAAAGAACGATTCCTTGCCACAGAGAGAGAGAGAGAGCTTATTTCGTAATACAAGCAGTTAAGAGGCAGAACTCCATGAAAGTGTCTGTTTCAGCTTGCAAGAAAGCCCCTTACAAGAGTCCATTTTTGTAGCTGTGTTGAGCACTTTACAAAAGTTTCAGAAAAACAGCAACTGAACTAAAAGTGTTCATTTTTAAATAACAGCTGAGAGATTGGGCTCTTTTTGAAAAACATTTAATAAAAAGCAACCACTCCCCACCTCGTTATTACCCAAAATGAGCACCTGGCTTACTTGTATTTTTATCTTAATAGTAGAGCACATCATGATACTTTTCAGTTTCTCAGAACACTGGACTGCTACTAAATCATTATCACAAGCTCAAGGTTATCTTCTAATGGTACTCAAAAGCCATGCTTTTTTACTAAGCAGAAGGATTTTAAAAAAGTCTTCTTTTTTAAATTTACCATTATTTTACTGTTTTTAAATGCATTTATTATTAATCACTGAAAATGTCAGAGAAGGAACAGTTTTGAGGTTCAAGTGAGTTCTGATAATAATGTGTCTTCTCACAGTTGTGTACACAGATTAACTGATTTCTTTCACTTATGTTTAATGTAACTGTTTACTGTCTTTTATACTGTATCTTAAATTTCCACTATGAAAGAATGGAATTAATTTTAAAATGATGAGATATACTTATCTGGCCTGCTCCCATCATGTTTTTGCATTACAAATATAATCCCATAGGTTATGAAAATAACTTTTATAGAAATCTCTTTACACAGACACAATAAAAATGGAGATGAACTGGTAGGAAGGCAGATTTTGCTTTTTATTTGTAATCATTTGATTAAAGCATATTTTTACAATGAACAACTTAAACATACTTAACTGTTTATTTTACAAAATGACCAATTATTGTAATTGCAGTGTGCCTCCCTCAACAGTATCCATAGTTTTATAAAACAGTTACTTTGCCATAATATTAAAATTCCACAGGAAAAAATAGACCTTCCGAATAAGTGCCATATTACTGTTGAACTTCATAAACCATTGCATAGTAGCACATATAATAGTCTTTTGGGCAAATACATTTTTATAAAACTATGCTGTTTAATCAAAACATTCTTTATAAAATATAATTGTTTAGTGATGTGATTTTGTGATTAATTTCCTAAAATATTGCTTGGCAATGCTATCTAGACAAAATTCCTCAGTGCAGTTATATTGCTAAATTTTGAGAACATCATGTACTTTGTGATGTTAGAAACTCAGTGATGACCAACTGTGACCAGGTTGCAACTGACAATTTCTCCCTCCATTTATGGCTAAAAGGGAATGAAAATCAGAATTCTTACTGCAAAGATAATTTTATACAGTGTTGTGCGTCATTGATCAAGGTGCAAACAAGGAGACCAACAAAACGGCCATGTGGGTGAAATGGCATTATTATGCTTTATGAATAGCAGGGTGAATCAACGTTATTATACTTGGCTTGTGACATGGTTGCAAACCTGCTATGGTTTAATGATGGTATATAAGGAATGAATAGATACATTCATGAATACATAAAACAAGTAATATGCAATGCTTTACTGTGCTGCTAAACTGCTACAAACTTAATAGAGGTGTTAAAATCAATATATATTAACACAGGAATACATTTTTATTTTTCTCTTTAGTAAGCTAAATTGGTTGCATTCATTTTGTCCAAGCCATTTTCTTTACACATCATTTTTTCCAGGCATTTGGCTTATAGTTCTATGAGAACAAATCTTTGTAGTAGGTGTATAATAATAAATTATAGAATTTTGTTTAGTTTGTGGGTATTCTAGAAACCTCTTTTGCATGTGGTAAAATTTAGCAGAAATGGTAAAATTTTATGATATGTTGTATTTTTTGCCTTTTTCCTGCACTTTACGTGTGATTAGACATATCCTACAAAACAGTTGGGCAATTTTTCCTAAGAAACTTTTTGGACAATATATTAAGTTTGAAATACACTTGTTTGGCCATTAAAACCTGTATATGACTATGGAAAACTGAGGGATATACTATATATATTGGCATCATGCATGCATGCTATGTTTGCAGTATGTGGTTGTATCCTTTTTTACATCTCTTTAGTCTATGGGAGCCATTTTTCATAGCCTTGTATATTTCAAAATAGGCAAGGTTGTTTTCATATAATTTCTTTGCCAATCTTTCTTTGTGAAGTCAACAATGATATTTTAAATGTTTGGAACAAACCCAAAATATTGCTCCATTTTGTAACCACTATAACAAAGCAATCTCTACTTTGCCTTTGTCCTAAAATCGATATTACTAATTGTTTAAGAAAAATTCAACTTATGTTCCTTGCTCACTAATATTCCTTTCAGAATTGTGACAAACATGCTTACCTCCTGTTCTAAAGCTGTATATATACAGTATGTTGATGCCTCAGATTGATGGTCATTCATTATGCATAAACACTCTGCGTGAAAGTGTGATGTGCTGTAAAATATATTTGGTTTCCTTATAATTGACTGTCAAAAAAAAAAAAAATCACAGGAAAAAGTGCAAGCAAATATTCACATTTCTAATTTTTCCATGAAAACAACCCTTAAATTGTTCATTTGTATATTTTTACGAGAAGACAGATTCCTGTTAATTGGGTACATTTGAGATCAACAGAAAGTTAACTAATAAAAGCTTTAAATACATACTCAGTTGATTTCCACATACTATTTTATCAAATTGAGAAATAAGATAAACAAGGTGTTGGGAACAGACCTGAGCTTGATTTAAAATTCATACCACAAGCAGAATAATTCTGAATATATATTTATTTTCGTAATAGTTTTGCATGTAAACAGACATGTAGTGTATGTTGAATGCAGTTCTTTCTACACATGTAGATAAAAATAACTTTTTGTGTTAGCTACATTTTTCAGCTACCCTCAGATTTAATAGCTAAATAATAGTTTTAACAGCTTATACCTAAAGTCATAAAATGCAGTAGTAATTACATTATACGTATATAAACTGAACAAGCAAATCTGTCTGGGTGTTGGGTTCCCAGCAAGAAAAAACTGTATGTAATCACTGAGAAAACAGATGAAAACCCAAAGAAAAAGAAACCAGTAAGTATAGATGTGGTGAAACTTCCAGTTTCTGACACTGTTTTATCTCATAATGATAGAAGGGGCATGGGGGTTTGGAAGTGACATCACTTGTCCCCTTCTGACACCTTCTCATCCATTCTAAGAATTTGAGAATAGATACAATTTTATTCTGTCCTATTGGAATTAAATAAATAATTGTGGAAGAGATTCACAAAGTACAAATAAAGTAAACTAATGTTATTCATTACAAAAATTCCATTCTGAAGATCAGTCTGTAAAAAGAAAAGACAAGAATGGCAAGTTCTCACACCTAATACATAAAATTTATTTTGACATGGTGCACCTGTACAACAAACACTGTTCACATTTATAAATATTTGTAAAGTAAAATACAAAAAAATACCATTCAATATTGCCTAATGCTCCTAAATATTAAAACTATAAGTAATGAGTAAAGTAGAAAGATATTAATCTAAAGCGAGATGCAAAACAGATTGAAAAAAAAACAGAACTCCAAGCTAAACAGTTTTAAGAAGGAGAAAATTTCATGGTCACTAGAAAAAGGTGGTTTTATAACTGTCCGATCCAGCCATACCACCTACGTAGTAATTTTCTTTCTGATCACTCCACAATGTGCTACAGCTTTGGAATACAACCAAGGACTAACACTGAGCCTGTCACTTCTGAAGACACATCCACTCCAAGGTCAGGATAACAAAATCAATGTGACAGCTGCACTGGGCCCCATGACAGGAGAAGAGAAATAGGAACAAAATGAGTAACAGACAATCTTAACAATTTCAATGATTATTTAAAAGCAATAGTAATAGTATATTAGACTAAAATAGTACATCTTCATCGTTGATTTAATTACTGGGGCCAATTTGGTGGCTTTATTTATATGAATTATCCTTTGTAAAAAGTTAATTTCAAAGTCAGCAAAATCAAATATTACTTCCTTAATAATTTGAAACACCTTCTCATTAATTAATTTTATTAAAAAAAAATCACAGAAACAACAATAAATGGAAATACGCAACTCTGCATAGTGTGGGTTGATTGTTATGTAAAACATTTTTGATATCACTGAGCAAATTATTAGGAACTCATGCTAATACTGGGTAGGGCCTTTTTTGCTCTCAAAGTAGCCTCAGTTATTCATGGCATTGATTCCTTTGGGATTCCAGATCACATTGACATGATTGTATCATGCAGTTTCTACAGATTTGTCAGTTGCACATTCATGCTGAAAATCTCCTGTTCTACTTCATCCCAAAATGTTCTACTGGATTCAGATCTGGGGCCTCATGTATAAACGGTGCGTACGCACAGAAATGTTGCGTACGAACCTTTCCACGCTCAAATCGCGATGTATAAAACCTAAACTTGGCGTAAAGCCACGCACATTTCCACGGTAACTCATACCTTGCCGTACGCAATTTCTCCGCTCGGTTTTGCAGACTGGCGGCACCCAGCGTCAAAGCAGTGCTACTGTTCCTGTGTGGTTACCCTTTCTTAGATCCACATCCACGGCGGCGGCTTTATCAAATACTCTGAAATTAACCGCATATCGTTCATAAATTTAATGCATCTGATTGTAATTAACCTGTAACAATATAATGGTCCACAGAATGGTTAAACTACTGCTCCTGTGTGCTCATCCTTTCTTTCTTAGCTCCACATTCCTGACGCGGCTTTATAAATACACTGAAATTAACTGCATATTGTTTATTAGTGTAATGCATCTGATTGTAATTAACCTGTAGCAATATAATGGGCCAGGGAATAGCCATAGTATTCCAAATACCATAACTGCTTTAGCGTTGTTACGCTCACTGCATCTTGTTCTTCTTTTTGCTGCTCCTGTTAAGGGTTGCCACTGCGGATCATCTTTTTCCATATTACTCTCACTGCACCACTCGGAGTATTTATATCACTGTATCTGAGTGTGAATCACAGCAGCAGATGATCGGAAAGAGAATTATCGGTATACAGTTTCAAGTACACACTACCTCAACCACGGCAAAAAACGTCAAAGCCTTTCCTGTACGGACTTCGCGTTTCAGAAACAGTTTCATCCCAAGAACTATAAACGCACTCAATCAGTCCATCAAGTGCTCCTTGTAGAACTGTTTGTACTTATAAGTACAATCACCTCACTGTAAACTTACACTACAGTTATAATTTTGCACAACCTGCGCTACTTTATAAAGCGCGTATGATGACAATATCATTTTTAAGATGAAATGCAGCAAAATATGTTGCTTATAGTATACAGATAAAACTTTAACTTCATTTAAATAATCTGTATTGTTAATAATTAAACATGTGAGGACACGGTGCCGCAGCGTATAGCTAGTTCAAGGATAGCTCCTGCCTTGCGCTGTATTCTTGCTGGTGCTGACGCGACACTGGAAGGATAGACGAATAGAATAATTAAACATGTACTACGAAGATATTTCAATGTTCCTTAAAAGTTTTGAAGAATCAGTGTTCTAAGCTTACAAATGGCTTAACGTCTATTACAGAGCTGATTGTGTGGCGATTGGAGAAAGAAAAGTATGGACAGGAATTGGAGGTTAGTACGTTTGAAAGAGACAGTACTTCTGTAATAAATTATTTCATCAAAGGTCGCACATGGTGCAGCAAGCCTCTTGCGTGAGATATGAACAATCACTGCGCCACCGTGTTCCCATGTTTAATAACATGCTTTCATTCCTATCATCATGAAAATGATATCACGTATACATCTCAGTATTTTAATTATTCAGAGAGCTGTAATATCTCGAATGTAATGCATTCTGTGTCCTGTCGGAGAAAGAGAAAGAACGGAAGCACGTAGTGATTCACACACATAGAGCACATAGAAGATCAAACACAGAACAAAGCATTTAACATGCTACTTGAGAAACTAGTAAAATAAACGATTTTAAGATGAAGTTTATGATGTTCTACTTTAATGGCAAAATAAACTACGTGATTAAAGTGGAAATTCTGAGATTAAAGTTGACATTTCGTGCTTTTTTCCCACTGTGTGCCTATGTTTTTTGTTTGTATCCTAATACGCTTTCATATGACACTCAGACGGTGGGCTACGACTCGCCTTTTTACGACGACTTTGATATGTGATTTCTTTTTTATTTCGGGCACTGTGCGACTGTGAATTTGATCTTTCGAGTTTTTCCGACACTCTGTCACTCGATCAACTTTCTTTTGTTGATTATACCACTGTTTAAACCAACAAATAGTATGTTTTTCCTTTGCCTCCGCTAAAATTCTTATATTTTCCCCTGCGCTTTTCCCATTGTCTTTTCACAGAAGGCTATTTATATTGATTTGCATATTCAAAGAGGTGTAATTCTGGGAGGAGTTGGGGCGGGACAGAAGGTGCGTGCACGTGCGTTACTTTTCACGCTGATCGGGATTTATGTAGTGGAAGAACGTGAAAGTATGCGTGCGCACAGATTCCTGCATCTGGATTTTTCTGTGCGTACGCACAATCCCGCTTTTGTGCTTACGCCATGTTATAGTGTGAGTTCTACGCACGGCGTTATACATGAGGCCCCAGGTGACTGGGAAGGCCATCGAAGAACACTGAATTCATTTTCATGTTCGTGAAACAAAGTTTTGAAATGACTATTGCTTTGTGACATGCTGCATTATCATGCTGAAAGCAGCCATTAGAAGATGGGTAAATCGTGGAATATGGTCAGTAAGAGTACTCAGATAGGCAGTGGAATTCAACCAATGAATGATGGGTGCCAAGAAAACATTCCCCAGTCCATTACACCACCAATATCAGCCTGGACTGGTGACACAAGCAAATTGGGTTAATAGATTTATGCTGTTGGCCAAATTCTGACCCTATCATCTCTGCACTTCAGCATACATTGAAATTCATCAACTCAGGCATGTTTTTCCAATCTTCAGCTGTCCAATTTTGGATAGCCTATGCCCACCTTCTTTTTTTCGCTGGCAGGAATGGAACCTGACATGTTACTCTTCTATTGTAGCCCATCTACCTTGATATTCAATATGTGGTGCATTCCTAAATGCTTTTCTGCTTACCAAAGTTGCACAGAGTGGTTATCTGAGTTACCATAGCCTGCCTATCAGCTCGAACCAGTCTGACCATTTTCCTCCGGCCACTCTCATTAAACAGGTGTGTCTGTCTATTGAACTAGCCACTCACTGGATGTTTTTGTTTTTTTTTTGTTTTTTGTTTTTTCGCTCCAGTCTGAGTAAATCCTAGTGACTATTGTTCATTAAAATCCCAGAAAATCAGCGGTTACAGAAATACTCAAACCAGCCTGTCTGATTCCAACAATTTTGCTACAGTTGTAATCAGTGAGAACATATTTTGTCCCAATTCTGATGTTTGTGTTATATTTAAGACAGGGTCACTTGGTCCTTTGATTATTATCATTTACATTAATGTTATTTATTTTTATTATTGTGTATTTTTCTATCAGTTTTGTTTATTTGGTTTCTATGTGTAGATATTTGTTCTCTCATGTTGCTTATTTTTTGTGGGTGATTCCCTAAGAAGTGGACCTTTGTCAGTCTCTGTTGAGGGACTGCTCCCAGGTGTTTAAAGGCACATGGGCATTGCAGTCCCTTGTGGTACATCGTATGTGCTCGGTGTTGGATAATTCTCTCACTATTTATTGTAATTACCTTTTTTCCCTAGCTTTCTGACATTTTCTGGTTTTGTTTAAGGATTTCAACCTTGTGTTAATATATTAGGACATGGTTACTGTGGATTGCCTTTTTAGGCGACTGATTTTTTTGATCCTTTGAGCATTTTGCTGTATTTTCCTATTGTATTAAAATAATCTTTTATTTATAAATATTCTTTATTTTCCCTTTTTTGGGAACAAACCAGAGAGTTATGGTGACCTTGTTTGTGGGGCTTTTTCTGTAATTTTTGTGAGATTTATCATATTTTTTCCACCTTCCCTTTTTTGAGCCTGCACCATCTTATGCCTTTCATACAAGTTCAAAAACCTGCTCTGTGTTTGGTGACAGATTTTTTGAAAATAGCAATCATTTTAGAAGATCCATAACCAAATGTTTTGTTGAAATTTTACTTTTTCTTTTTCTAACAAGGAAATTAACAACTACTAATACACATACAAGGAATCACATGAAAAAGCAGATAAAGTACATTATGACTAACATACAATCCAAAGTTGATCGGGAAATGGCCAATGTCACTGTAAATTTGGCCAGTTTGTGAAATGGCATTGGGTGATCGGCCAAAGTTGGAAGAAAAAAAGCATGAGAAGCGATTTGTTGCACACTTAGTAGTGCAATTGCATCGAGTGTAGCCTTGGCGGCTCTTGTTCAGAAAGCGGACACCACTTGGTTGTTTCACAATAATTAAGATTAGGTATATAAGTAGGTTTCACATTTCTGTTATCATTTTACCCCTAAAATAGTGAGTTAACATCAGGGACCTATTTTATTGACCTTAAGGTTAGTGTTTGGGTGAGGGGAAGGCCATCTCAAGTGGCGTCCGGTTTCTGAACAAGACCCACTTTGAGCAGTTTCTCATGCAGAATGGAAAACTCACATCTGAATCTGCATCTGAAAGTTTTTAAGCATTTTTGCACCTTGAGCAGACAGTCTTACATCAGCGCATTGGATTTTGGCCAGAGAGTGCTCGCCACTTCGCGAAATGGCTGGCCAAAGTAGCATATATGCTGGTCATTTCTAGTAATTCGGACTTTGGCCACACCTTGCGGCGAAAATGCAAAACGGCCGGCCAATTCGGGAACTGGCTGAACTTCGGATATATATATATATATATATCTGCGACCATGAGATAGATGGGTTTAGAAAATTAGTGGATAGATGGAAAGAATTTTAATTTCTGTGTAAATTCTTTAGAATAATATGCATGACACAGCAAGAAACAGTTCAAGCTTCTTAATAATCATGTCTGCACATGTTTGTGGTTAAGCTCATATTTATTCTCAAATTTTCTCTTCATAAGGGTTGTGTTATAGTTAGCTATTATATATAGTATTTATATTTGTAAATACCATTTATAGAAAAGTAGAATATTAAAATGTACGTCTAGAGCTTTTCTCATCATTCCATGAGTTTAGAAACACAAATATATATCCATCAATATTCTCTTTCTATTACAAATAATTTAGACCATTTTAAAATTTTATTTTGTCATTTATGAATGTGTTATGTTCATCTTGCTCATTCATGAGTTCATATTCTCTGCCCAGTCACTGGCAGTTCTCTCCAAGTAGTCCACTTTTCTTCCTACAACCTAAAGACATTTTTGTTTTGTTAATTAGTGGCTTTAAATTAGCATGGTATCATTGATCATGTACTGTTACATGTCGGCACACATCCAGGGTTGATTGTTGCCATGCACCTGATCCTGCTGGGATAGTTTCTTGCTTCTTTGATCATGAATTGGATAAGTGGACAGAGAAAAAGATAACAAAGGATGGGTTTCCTTTTTTTTGCTTTTGAAAAAAATGTTCATGGAAGAAAAGAAGAGACAGTAAATGAATATCTGAATCTTTATGAATGTTGTATGTTTTTTTCCCATCTGGGGATGTGCACAACCTGCCTTAAAACCAAAAAAAATCCAATTTATACCTTGTGCTTTAGCCTGCTAGGCTGCCATTTATTGTTGTCACTGCTTAATTTTAATGTGTTATGAAGCTTTAGGTAATTCTTTGAATATTTAAAACAAGTGGAAAGCATTTATTGTGAATAATTTAAGGAGTAATCATTTCATTCCAAGCCTGACAGGCATTGCTGACTAAATAGTTAAGAACAGAAACTGAATACAAGCAATGCAGATTTGAATGCCACATAGTGATTTGTGTGTTTTAGTCCCCCCCAAGTCCTGCTTCTAAACGTAAGGGATTTTATTTCTATTTTCATATATTAGAAGAGAGCTCTACAGATTGCCGAGGTGCACGTTTTCATTTCAGAGATGATCATATTTTAAGCACTGTCACCTTACCCATTATGATCCTCATAATTATTGCGGTTTATCTCTTCTCTATCCCTCAGCTAGCTGTGCATGCACTGCTGCCTACAAGTTAGCACTCTGGGGGGATGCAAGCTCTAAAGTCGCTGTTGCTTGGTTTGTGGATTAATGCTTGATTATGAGTCAGCAGCTCATTGGAGCAGCACAATGTGCGTCAGGTTTTCATAGCTCTAAGTATTCAGGGCCAAGCACTGGTATTTCTACTTTAAACTAGAAAGAGAAGGGTTATCTTTTTGAAAAATGCAAAGATGAATGCTAGGCCACAGATGTCGACTTATTTTAAATATTTTTTATCCCCTTAAAAATGGAAAGCCTGCCCTTGGGAAGAAAATGTAAATATTCTGCACTGCATGTTAAGTGCACTAATACTAGTGCTTGATAAAATTTACCAAGTAAAGTTAATCATTGTGGTGTTTGGCTTTGGACTCTGCAAACTGAATTTTATCTCTATAAAGGCCTTTATTATTGTGGAGTGAAATGTGATCTAAATCTGTAAATTGGACACAATTTCAGTAACATAGCGGAGTGTATAATTTATATGTGCATTTCTTATTTTTCCATCCTTTTTTAAAATAATTAAGTTGCACTGATATCTTATCCATGGTTATTTTCTGCTTTGTGCTCAGTGCCATCAGAATACTCTACATCTCAGTGAAAGAAAATACAACCTCAAGTAAGAAAAAGTTGGAATGGAATGGAAAATGCAAATAATAAAAACCTGTGATTGATGTGGAACCCCAAGTACTTGTAGGACTGCCCCACTTCTGCATCCACTCCCTGAATGGTGGCTAAGCATAGAAGCTCTATGGTGCAGTAAAAATCAATCACCAGTTACTTGGTTTTGCTCACGTTTAGTTGCAGACAATTCTTTCTGCACTGAGAAACAAAATTCTTCATCTGACTTCTTTACTCTGTTTCATTTCCGTTATCTATAAATTCCATAAGTGCAGAATCATCTTGAGAATTTTTGCAAATCGTGGTGTTATTTTTAGTCTGAGGTACTCCATGGTTGTTCATATCTATATCAGAAACACAGTCCTTGACTTTCACAAACTACAGTCTGTTAGACAGATAATCCATTATCCAGGACACCATAGGCTCATCCATCTGCATATCTCCGAGTTTACCTTTTAACAGAGATGGTTGGATGGTATTGAAGGTACTAGATAAATCAAAAATCACAGTGCTACCAGCTTTGTCCAGGTGAGAATAAATCTTGTGAAGCAAACAGATTATTGCATCCTCCACTCCAGTCTCTGTCTGATAGGCAAACTGCAGTGGTTCCAGGTGGTCTAAGCACAGGAAGACTCAGATAGTCCAGGACCAGCCTCTCAAATGTCTTCATGATGTGAAATGTAAGTGCCACTGATCTGTAGTCAATAGACAAGGAGGTGCCTGCTTTCTGTGGAATAGGGACAGTGCAGGATGTTTTCCACAGTAGCAGCACTTTCTGGAGCCTTAGGGACAAATTAAAGAGATGACAGTGGATCCCACAAAGTTGGTCAGCACAGGCCTTAAGAACTCAAGGGACTGATTCAATCTGATCTGACAGAAAGTGTTAAGTGTTACAATCAGAACTCTTCCCATCCAGAGACTTTCAGATGTGAAATATGAGTTTTATTCTAAATATTGTTGCCACTAATACTGTAAATATCTCTGAACTTTGTCATCTACAGTTTATATTTCTTACTTTTTATGCGTTGTAAAAGTTGCAGAATCTGGATTGGAGTGCCTAATTTTGTCATGGGAATTAATAGTCAGGTGTTCATACTATATTATTTTCATCTGATCTTGTGTTTAAGTTTCAAAATGTGACATCATAGCCCCACCCAATCAAGGGAACAAGGTGTTTCAGTTTATTGAAATCTGTGCAGTTTGAGTAGTTTGATGATGTAGATTTTATTAGGACATTAGAACAATCTAGGCAAGAACAGGCCATTCAGCCAACAAAGCTTGCCAGGCCTATCTACTTATTTCTTCCAAAAAAACATCAAGTCGAGTTTTGAAATGTCCCTAAAGTCTTACTGTCTTCCACACTACTTGCTAGCTTTATTTTCTTTATGGTGTTTGTGAAAAGCTAAGTGGCTACCAAACATCAGTACCTTTTGTTCCTCAACAATTGTTAAGCTTTTAAAGCATACAATTATTTATAAATCCAGATAATTTGTCTACAATAATCCATTTGCAACTTAGAATCTACAGCATATGAATGGCTATGCATTATAGGGAAAAATATCCGCAAATGTCAAGATCTACATATACTGTAGTAAGAACCTGTTATGAATTGAGGTCTATCACAAAAGAGTAGTCGCAATTAAGTAAATTTCATTATGAACCTTTCTTATACCATAAAGAATATTTAATGAAGGCCATGGAAAATACAAGCTTAACAAGAATGCTGAAATTTTACTGCTTTTTGGTAACCTTTGTTCTGCATGAAATATTCAATGTGTAGGATATCTAGTTGATGTAAAATGATTAGTAATACTCATTCTAATTGTACAGTGTACAGTATTTCACTAAGTCATCTTTTTTGCAACACTACACTAATCCTGTTCTAGTAATTAAGAAAACATTGCATTTATATAACCATACTCAAAGCATTTTACTAAAGGTATTTTCCCACTGCAGGAACTTTTTTCAGGATCCAAGGACTTTTTTGAAACTCAGGAACTTCTGCAGCATTCCCATCGCATGCTATTTGTAGTTCCTGCTAGGTAGTCCCTGGTAGTTTTTTTAGCTCCTACTCCAGGGTGTGTACTTTTTCTTCAACCAGGTATAAACTTGGGTGGGGTTAATATGATGAATTGTGTTGATTGGTTAACCACAAGCACTGGCTCCATCTTACATATCTGTAGTTTAGACTTCAGGGATGCTAAAAGTGAAGATTGAGTGTCCACACTTTACACCGTGTCACTCTTCATAGCCACCTCCGTGGTGCACCATGCTATGCACCACATCGAAGCAATAATTGTCCTTGTGAAGCTGCAATCGCTTCAAAGTAACAAAGTTGGGTGATCCCATGTGAACTCCCGAACATGTGGTTATATCACAGTTTGCACCTCAGCACTCTTCATTTCTGAAGTCACGATTGATTTGAAACAATATGGTAAGGGGTATGCCCTATAAACTCCTGGTCACGCCTCACTTCACTCCACATCATTCTTCATTGCATGTCACATATTTTGCATAAAGGCTATAGATCCTGTTGTGTAGTGGGAGCACAACACATAAAAGTGGTCAGGGACCACAGATGGCCCATGGCATACATCATACAGGAACTCATTGGTTCTGAAAACAAAGTTCCTGATGTGAGGAAATGCCTGTAGGGAGGGAAGAACTACTTCAACCAGCACCACTGTGCAGCATTCACCTGGATGATGCAACATTAGCTATTTTGTGCCAGTATACTCACCATGCATTGCTTATATTAGTTGGTGAAGGAGTGAGAGAGATAGGTAGTCAATAAAGGACAGGGGAAGATTAAGGGGCAAGAATGACCAGGATCTGAAGGGCAGTTTAGACAGGATATCAGGGTACACCCTACTCTTTGTGAAAGATGCCTAGGGAATTTTTAATGACTACAGAGAGTTGGGACCTTGGTTTTGTGCCTCAACTGAAAGATGTTGCCAATTTTTACAGTGCAATGTTCATGATATTAGGATTCATACACAAGCCACTGGGTATGCACGTCCTGCTGGCCTCACCAATGCCTGTTCCAGCAGCAACCCAAGCTTTTCCTAGATGGTCTCCCATCCATGAACTGGCCAGGCAAAAATATGCTTACCTTCAGATGGATTGCCTGTTCTGAAGTGCATGTGGTATGGCTGCTGACAGAATATCAGTACTGGATATGGACAGTTGCAAATGTGTAATTTTCTGCCTCCCAGCATTTGCACCCCACTTGATCTTAAACCACAACCACCATAAATGGTGTTTGCCATGCTCTGAATTGATAATCAATATTTATTTTTTTCCTTGCCATTCATTCAGGCTACAGCTGATCCTATATTGCTTCCTTCTTTCCATGCCAGGCTGCAGCTAATCCTACATTGCTTCCTTCCTTCCATTCTTAAGTGAATTTAATAATACAATTGATTTATATAGCACTATGTTTCCCTCTATAGTCAAAGACTTTACCTTTTTTGTGAACAATGGCAATCTCAGCAGACTAGGACCCAAAACAGGAACCCACTCTAGATGGGGTAGCAGCCTATTGAAGTTTGTATCTAAAATCTTTTAGGAGAAAACACACAAATATAGAGAGAATGCAAAGCTCTACACAGACAGGCTCAGAGAGATCCCAGGTTACTGAAACTGTGAGGCACCACTTTTAAGTGATTTCCTCAAGGTCATAGACTGAGTCAGAGGTGAGAATTGAATCTGTAGCTAATAGGTCACACTGCCTATCTTGAACAGAAAATAGCTGTCTTTGATGGAATACACTGACTGCTGTAAGAACAGAGTGCTGGAAGGTAATCCTGGGGTTAAGTATTAAAAGGTTTAGTGCCTTAGAACAAGAGTTATTTCCAGTTTAGTATTGTTCAGTATTAATTTGATTAGCCATTTGTTCTTTAAAAAATTTCTCTATCCTAGTTTTTTTTTTTAAAGCAAACATCAAGGTCATAAATGTTCAAATTATTAAGAATTTCAAAATATGGAAATGCTGAAACTGTTATGTTCAAATGCAAACTACTGCATAAATTTAAACTGAATCAGTACTGGAAGGAAAACGTATTTTATTTGTTAGAAAATCACAGTACCTTAATTAGAAGAGCATTCAGAAAATTGCTTGGGACATGGATGGATATATTCATTAGCTATTAATCAATACATATTTTAACTCTGAAAAGTCTAACCAAGATAGTAGCAGTTGGCAGTGACTTACTGTAACACACAGAGGTAGAAGTATGGTAAAATAACTTGATGTACTGTATATTGAAATGGAAAAAATAGGTGCTCATTAAGACCTCGACTTCCACTGCCTAAAGTGTTTTAAAATTTGCATTTCTTGTTTTGCCTTGTTGTAGTGGCACAGGAGTTAGTGCTGAAGCCACACTAGCCCATTGTCCTAAATTCAAATCCATTTTTTATGTAGTACATTTTATTTTTCATTGCCTATATTTATTGTAATTTGAACCTATCGGTGTTGATTTGTTGATTCTCTTAAATCTTTAT
The DNA here is from genome assembly GCF_900747795.2 of Erpetoichthys calabaricus. Taxonomy (NCBI): domain Eukaryota; kingdom Metazoa; phylum Chordata; class Cladistia; order Polypteriformes; family Polypteridae; genus Erpetoichthys; species Erpetoichthys calabaricus. Next base: position 94,433,875 of record NC_041400.2, on the reverse strand, counting down.
GGAAAGTGTGATGTAGTACAGTACTTCTCAGGTATCTTGTTCAGGTATTTATATACTTGTCTGAGTTAGCTAAGTGTTGAAAGGGTGAGCTAATGCTCTAGATTGGTGGATTTCAGCCTTAGTCCCGTGGCTACAAGAATTATTTTCAGCAAATATCCTCATTAAAATCGGCTATGTTGTCTTGATATGGTAGAAATAAAATTTCTATTTTTTTCATGTGGGTCTTTTCATTTTTATAAATGTCTCTATCCACATATGTGCATTATTTATTTGTTACATACAAAGTATTAGGTCACTTTTTCATGTTGTTTGTTTATTATTTTTCAATATTAAATGAAAAAAGTAGTGACTCTGAAAATGATCAGTAAATGAAGGGTAGTTATAATACTTTTGTCACAGTATTTTAGCACCCGGGTGGCATGGTGGCATAGTGGTAGTGCTGCTGCCTTGCAGTAAGGAAACCTGGATTCACTTCCCGGGTCCTCCCTGCGTGGAGTTTGCGTGTTCTCCCCATGTCTGCATGGGTTTCCTCCCACAGTCCAAAGACATGCAGGTGAGGTGCATTGGTGATCCTAACTTGTCCCTGGTGTGTGTGTGTGTGTGTGTGTGTGTGTGTGTGTGTGTGTGCCCTGCGGTGGGCTGGCACCCTGTGCTGGCTGGGGCTGGCTCCAGCAGACCTCCGTGACCCTGTGTTAGGATATAGCTGGATGGATAATGACTGACTGACTGACTGATTTTAGCACCCTTCTACCGACAAAATTGTTGCATTGCTCCTTTTACCTATATATTGTATTTGTAGCTGCATGTAAGAGAACTGCTGATGTGGTTAACACAGAAACAAAATGGCCAAAGGGAGTGAAAAAGAAGATCTCGTATATACACAATGAAATATGTGACAAATCAATGCCCTTTTGACATGGAAGCCTGCATGCCACAAAAAGTTGTTAATGAGCTTGTTCTCTGTCCTTAAGTGACCTCAACATAAATAATCCAAGGGAATGGGTCACTTACTGTACTCTGTCTTCCTAGACATTAGTGGAGGAAGGGAGTTTTATAGCTAGCAATAACCTGCTATGCAGTAATGATGATGATGGCATTTTTTAATTGTGGGTATGACTTTCAGAAAGGGTGACTCAGTTTTCAGTATACCAAATGCTGAATTCTGCTATATTAGAATACCATCCATCTATTTTTTTCCTTTATAAATTTACAACAACCGGGATCATATTCAAGCAGTATATGGTGTATGTCCACAAATATTTTTGTATGTGTCACCGCACACACTTATACTGAGCAAATTCAAAGTTTTTAGTTAATCTGCATATGTTTGGGGTGTGGAGGAAACAGGAGAACCCAGCCAAAGGGTATACAGACAAGGAAAAAATGTGTACACCCTAAGTAGAGAATGTTTAGGCTGGGAAGGAAGCCTATGTCCCAGGAGCTGTGAGGCTACAGCACTAGCCACTACACTACTGTGCCACTTCTATTTAAAATGATATCAAGTCATTGTCATACCTACTTAATCTAGTTTAGGGTTGTGGGGTAGGAGCCTATGCTAGCACCATTTGAGGCAAAGCAAGAATCAACCTTGGACAGGACCCCCGTTACTAAAACAGCCTAGTTATAAGTTTAAATTAAGCATATACTGTTTCTAACTTTGCATACCACAATGTTTTTTAATTAATGTGATAAACATTTTCTTAAAATTATTGATTGCATCCCCAATATATTATCTTTCTGGTCTGTCTATAAAAAATATTTTGTTAGGTTGCTTGTTGTTTTTGTGTTGTGTTTGTTTGAGTTTATATTTTCATGTTAATGAACTAATGGTATTGATGTCAAGGGGTCATTATTGATATGGTACAGTGAAGTTCTTACTTACGTAAGATTTGGATGTAGGAGAGTCACTAGGATATAGCCAGTAGTCTCACAAGACATCTCCGGATCAGTGGAAAAAGAGACACACTGGCAACTGGAGAGTGGTGCTGTGCTTTCCAATGAGTGAGCACAGCTGATAAAAGGCAGTATGTGAGCTGTGTGAACTGGATGCACAGGCTCTACAATAGACAGAAACTTCATTATGGAGCACAGTGAAATACAAAGAGAATGAAAATAAGACCTAGAATAGGTGGCAAGAGGGCATCTGACTGACTGTTGCTAACATAAGTCAAGCAAAGATTTGGATGCTTATTAAAGAAAGTGCTTGAGGAGAACTGTCAGGAAACCATTATTCGCACCTATCCACTAAGGGCCGGTAGATGGCTAAGGTAAGTCACAGCTGAAGTGTGCTCAGGAAATTGACAATTTAAGGGCAAGTAAAGCCACAGGGATACAAAAAAGTGGTGGAATCTAGAGGGAATTGTAGTCTGGTGTCACTGTGATACAAAAAGGGGCAAACGCTAACCCTAGAAGTTAATTGGGTAACCCTAGTAGAGGATTAAAAACCCGGCATGAGTAGGCTTGACCTTGCTCTTGCTCCTTCTTTTTTGTGCAATAGGCTCCTGACCCCTACCTTCTCAAGTTTTTGCTGGGCAGTTATATTCTTGCAAGTAAAATTAAAGTTGAAGTATGAGCTCTTTGCATTAGCATTGTACCTATGTAAAAACATGATGTTGAGTTTGCTCCTGAGTCATTATTTAGTGTTTTGATCTTGTGCTTGTTTTTTGGATGCTACCATTGCTCATAAGTATGACTATTCCCATATGATTTCAGTTAAACTAAAAATATTTACAATTATTTCTTTCATAAGATTGAATACATTTTTGATTTTTGGAATAGCAATTTACTTTCTCAGTTTTTATTAGGAGTTTTACCTGGGTAACTTAATAATATTTTCATCCCTTGTATTAATGGATGGGCATACCACGTTTTGGATGTACTTTGTTAATTCCCAAGGGGAAACTGTTTTCTCGCATGAGCTTGGAAGTCAGAGCACAGGGTCAGCCATTGTACAGCACCCCTGGAGAAATTTTCAGGTTACAGGCCTTGAACAAGGGCCAAATGGTGTAGGATCCCTTCTGGCTGTAACAGGATTTGCACTGGCAACCTTTCAGATATCAATGCAGACCTCAGCCACACAGCCACCACACTGCCCTGCTTGTGGTGATTCTTTTGACTGACCTCATTTCTTTTGCTTTAAATGTGCATATTGCTGATAGAATAAATCATCTGGATTATAATGTTAATGCAAATGAAAAAAACACATTTTCCTTATTAGATGTGAAACTTTTATTCAGTTAATTTCCGTCAGCAAATGCCTTTCTATATGATATGTATACATTTTTTTAATTAAGGAAACCAAAATACATCAAGTCAGATTTTCATTGCCATTAGCACATGATTGGGCACCCTTTCTTGATATTTTTAAATTTGAGTAGTGTAGCTTTGCAACATGTAAAGCATGCCAAAATGAAATGAATGTGAAACGACATAATTCGATGAACCCAACAACTGTTTTAGTTGTATTATGTAGCACATACTTGGTATAAATTATGTAAAAACAGAAGCAACATACACAGCTCAGCTTTAATGTGTCAAAATGAGGGGAGAGAAGAAGTTATGTTATTTGTGCAAATAAACATTTATAATTTCATTAATGAGCAGTGTCTCATCTTGGATCTTGGCAGTTTTACATTATTCCTCATTAGGATAGAGGAAGGATGGATTTTGAAGCTTTTTTGTGGAGGTCTGGAGCAATAAAAAGAATAAGACATTGAATATGAATGAGAAATAGCTTTTGGCTTTGACTACAAACTCATGTTTGTGAGTAGAACATGGTTTTTCTTACTTTCCTGACCAATACAACATTATTATGATAGAACAGTTACACTGTGTGTGTTACTACACAAAATTGCCAAACTAAAAAAAAATTCCTGCCAGTTGAAAAACAACGTGTGGTAGAGCAACTAGTACCAACAATCTTTTGTGAGCGGGGAATTTCCAGCCATTTGGGCTATTGCTAGGGAATTGGGGTTGGGGTGAAATATATGCAGTATGTGACATTGTCAATGCAGCTTGTAACGAAAAATACAGACAAGCATAAAGATTTGGGGCACCCACAGAAAAACTCTGTATAATTGAAAATAAAGGTGAGTTATAAACATGTTGAAAAACGGCAAATAAACATCTTTATACACGCGAGTGTCAAAGTGACTGCCCCAAAATGGTGACACTTCTGGTTAAATACAGGCCAGACAGGAAGAGGCTGGCCCAGGGTAACAGACCCTGGAAGTGATGACAAAGCTGGTAGGGCTGTCAGTTACCCTGTCTATAGAGGGAAGAAGAGAAAAGGTGTTAGTGAACAGCGCCATCTTGTGGATTGTCAAGGAATTCTCACTACCAGAGCCTTTAAGCTATCTTGAAGGTGCGTGTGTGTGACAAGGTGTAGTAATCTTCAGGCTTCTAAGACCTGGCAGTGGAAAAGACTGGTGCAGAAGGTGGCTGAATGGATGAATGCTTTCTACTTGCTGAATTATCAGTAATATTTAATTTAATATGAGGAAGAAATAATACTTCTCCTGCATGATCACCAGTCATGATTTTGTTGACAATTGAATGTTTATGCAGTTTTACAATACATTTGCCTGATTTTGCTAATCTTTTTTATATTGTCAAACTTGGGAGTTGCACAGGAGACTGGAAAGGGATCAGGTTTCCAAGTTACAAAGTCTTTATTGTTGAAGTGGCATGTACAGACACAAGACTTTATTCAGAAGGGGATTATCAAAAGCAGAAAAGCACACAGGTTTCAACTGTCAAATGTGTTAGTCCAGCTCCCTTTTCCAGGTCAAAAGAATACAAAGTCTTCATCAAGCGGGATCAGTGGCTCGGAATCAGCAACCAGGGCAAATCTGAGCAGCAGGGGCAGTCTGAGGAAGAGAGGACAGGAGAGTGAGCCATTAAGTTGGCTGGGGCTCTGTCTTTTAAATGGCCTAAACCTTGTTTAAGAAACATGTTGCTCTATAAGTCTGCAAGCCTGCAGCTGATCCCACAAAGGGGATGGATAAAAGTGTGTTTGTTTCTCATTGAAAAACCGTTTAAGAGAGAGTTTCTGAAGGGCAGCTGTGTTTCAGAGAGAGACTACTCACTGTTAAGAGCATAAGAGCGTCAAGTTGGCAGCACTATGCAGGAGGAAAAATGGAGCAGGGAAACTATTGAACTGCACATAAGTGATGGTCGCCGCTGTTACGGGCAGCTAACTGGCAGCAACACCAGTCACTATACACACACTATGTATATTGTGACCAGTACGGGATGTTGCAACACCCCAAACATCAGTCACAACTTCATAGACACCAGTTCCAGTAAAATAAAAGGTTTATTTACAATTACCTTGTAAGAGGCTGCAACAATGAGATACCGTATGTACTCACATATAAGTCGGGTCTTGAAACCCGAAAAATCGATCATAAAATCAGACCCTGACTTATGCACCCATTCAAATATGTGACACTTACATTTTTTTTTTTTTACATCTTCTTGCCTCCTCCAATCTCACATCAGTTTCTTAGGCACATCGAAGTTTGTTGCAGCAGTGCAGTTACCAATTTATTTTGCTACTTCAACGACGTTTAACTTAAAACCAGCTTCATATTTTCTTCTGATGGAACGCTCCATCGTAGATAAGGGATGCTCTTATGATAAAGGTGTATAAGGGTATGAGATACAAAAAACACAAAACAGTGCAAACGTCGCGTCGGAATAGTTCTGGTATTACCGTGTGGTCACGTAGGCACAATACATAGAAAAAAAAAAAAAGCAGTGTGCTCCGTGGTTACTCTCTCAGGTGGGCGTTAGCATATCATAATCTCTTGGACCGATAGCGTGAGTTTTCCACATTTGACTTATATGACCGACATTATAAAATGCCAGAAATTATACATTAAAATCAACTCCCGGCTTATCCACAAGTATATACGGTAAATCAACACAACAACACAATTTCAAATCACTTCCTTTTCTCTTTCTTCTTACACTCCTCCAGGAGAGCTTTGCCAACTTCCAACCAACTCTAAATCATCCAGATGTGGCAGAGTGGTTCCTTTTATCTTGGATCCAGGAGTATGTCCAGTGCAGAGTATAGCACCATGGAAGGATGGCACCCAACCTCTTGCTGCATCCAAATGGTGCTATCTTTCGTCTTTATGCTTGGTGCAGCTGCGTTGTTCTTATATGTGACTGAATGTTTCTTCTCTGATGTAGAACCCTCATCCTCATCTGAGTTCACCTCTGTTATAGCATGCCTTTATTTGAAAATTAACAGTGTCAGATCTGGGGGGAGCGCGAATACGACTGAGAGAATAAAAGTGAATAATAAACAAATGCTAACTTTTACAAGCACCATAAAGTTACAGCGGCTGTTACAGACTCAAATAAATCAAATATATGTTTTTATTCTATAACAGTAATAATATAAGCCGCTCACTACTCAGAACAGTTAATGCATGAAGGACCCAGGATCGAACCTGCAACCTCTCAACTTGAAGATAGCAGTTCTTACCTCTGCACCAGCCAAGCAGACGTATATATGTGCATTGGTGTGTGTATCATACCCTATCCCAATTTCTTTTTTTTTGGTTGAATTATAGAAAAAAATTGCACTTGTTTTGTTATATATGTGCCTTTTGTAAAGGTATTTATTTGATATTTGGACTTCAGTCTTCATAAATTTTACACTTCACGTCAGTATTTTGCCAATTATTAGTAGAACATGAAAAATGTTTCTATTCTAGTTATGTGTTCAACATTTCTTGCCTTGCATTTCCTGCCATCCTACATTTACACAGATCGTTGTAGACACGGACCACACATGAAATGCATGTATTCCAAATAACGATATGCTATTTATCCTATAAAATTCAAAGCGCCTCGCACCCAGATAAACAGACTTGAGCTGGGAGAACTTTGTTTACGACTAAAGCAGCGTCAGTTGGGGATGGGATAGCAGGCTGCCTGCTGCCGGTGCTGATCAACACAATTGCAAAACAAAAGAAACTGATGAGGAGGTGTGAGGGAATTTAAGGAGGCAAGGGGTTACAAGTTGTTAATCCCTTCAGCTCCCTCTGGCAGCCCACATGGAACTCAACAGGGCTGTGTTACTGGACTACAGGGTCCAGCATGCTCAGCGGGCATCCACATGGAGATCCTAATCCAAGGGCGCTGCCATCTAGCGTATGGGGTTAGAGGATATTTAATAGTGTTCATCTCTCCCAGTCTTTCCATTGCACTGGCCTCCCAGCTGGATAAGAATCCTTGTATAATCCTGACTAAGATGTTAGTCCATGTGTGCCATACATTACTATATGTATATATACACAGTACTGTATATGTGTATACTGTATATATGGAAGCAACGGTCTGTGATACAGTTTGCGTATTTGTAGCTAGATATCCACAAAGGGAGAAAATGAGCCACATATCTTAAAATAGCTTTCTATTTCTAAGCTTTCAACAACCTAACAGATTTCATCATCAGAGGAAAATAATTACACATAACAGGAATCTAAAGCAATATATAGCAAATGAGGGGTGGGGGTGGCGGTGGAGGTTGTAAGGGGGAATGGATTAATAAGGTGTGGTTCGAAAGGTGTTAGTTATAAAGTCTTTTTCATCTGTCTGTCTCTGTGGTTGATTTTTTGCTTTTGGCATTGAAAAGGATAGTCCATAAAGTGTTTGCAGGTTTGTACGCTGGCTGGTGTTTCTCTAATGATATATATATTGTGGTAAGCGGCCCGGACACAGACAGGCGGACATCATTAGTTCACCCACGACACGTTTATTGTACATTATTTACACAACAGTGAAGCACACAACCCCAAAACTCCCCCAAAATTCCAGGCCTCACAATTCCAAAGCCTTTGCCTCTTCAGGTCCGCCTCCACTCCTCTCCACCAAGACTTTGTCCTCTGCACTCCCGACTCTAGCCACTGAACGGAGGGAGGCGGCCCCTTTTATAATCACCTGGATGTGCTCCAGGTGCCTCCCGATAATCTTCCGCCGGCACTCCCCAGTGTGGTGGAAGTACTGGCTGCGCACCCGGACACACTCCGGATGTCCCTGGTCATCTTCCCCCCAGCACTTCCGGGTGTGGTGGAAGTGCTGAGGACCAGGGCTTTCCAGGCATCGGGGCGCCCCCTGGCGGTGACCACGGGCCCCTATAGGGTTGAGCTTCCAAGCTCAATTCCCGTGGTCCCCAAAGCCACCAGGGCGGTCGCCCCCTCGCAGTCTGGAGAAGGCGTAATCCCCCCTCCGGTCCTTCTGGGCATCCCGGCTGGATGCCACCCCCAGCTGCTTGCCACTATATATATATATATATATATATATATTTATATGTAATGGTAATGAGTATTATATCCATAGCAAGACAGGTGAAACTGAAAAAAGTCTAAAAAAAAAAAAAAATAGAAACAGATTTAAATGTTTCACACGCTCAGTTTCTCATGTTTTGTTAACCTCTGACTTAGTCACATAGACGAAATGAACTTTGTAGATCATAGGGTGCATACTGTTGTTCTTGCATTTTAGAAATCTCAAGAGAATGTTTGACCTGATAACATTTATCTGGACTGTGAAGGGAAATTGGATCACTAAGTGAAACATACTTGACAGCATATAAACTCTTTGAATTTTTTATAGCAGTACCACATCACTATTTATAAATTCATTGAATTTTATTCTGGAAATGTTGACTACATTAAGTACACTTTAGCTTGCCAATGGTGAAAACAGAACTTAATTTAAAATGGTAATGGAGGCTTGCATTTACTAATAATGAAATAACTTAATATTTTTAAGAACAACTCAGCTTCTGAAATTTTTAAGACGTGAAATTTAAAATTTTACTGCTGGGGATCCTTGAAAGGTCCCAGCTGAGGATTCCATAATTCTGCTGGGAGACTTCAATGCCCATGTTGGTAATAATGGACCCCCAAAACAGCTTTTCCTAAATTCCGGAGGACGCTAGGGACACAGAGTGTGAATGAGCCTTGTTGAAAGCTTCCATTGTGGAAACAGGTCCAAAGAGCTGCTTCCTGAAGGTGCCTCTTGAGGTGGCAACACAAGGACCCAATGGCAGACACTAGAAGTGAGGGATGCCAGCAGGTTGAAAAAGGAGGCCTTCCATTTATGGTTAGTATGGGAGACTCTTGAAGTAGCATAGAGGTACTGACAGGCCAAAAGGACTGTGGCCTTGGTGGTTAGAAAAGCAAAATCCCGCGTGTGGGTAGAGTTTGGAGAGACCATGGAAAGTGACTATCAATGAGACTCAAACCTTAACATTTTTTTTTAACATAAGATCAAGATCAAGATTCTTTATTCGTCACATGCATAGTTATACAGGACAACATGCAGTGAAATGCATCCTGATCCGCTTATCAAAAACTTTGCAAAGTTAGAAGAATATCAGTTAGATTAACAAAAAGTCCTAGATTGAAAGATAACAATATAATAGAACATAAATAAATAATTAAAATTAAGTGAAATAAAGTAGAATTAAGTGTTAAGGTGCAATAGTGCAGTGATTGTGCAAAACCAAAGTTAGACAGGTTCATAGTTAAAGAACAGGCCAATTCCAAAACAAGGTAAGGGTAGATGTCATGGTACAATTACAGTCCAGTCTAAGAATGTGGAGGGTCATGGATGAGATGGCATGTTCTGATTTAACAGTCTTATGGCTTGAGCATAGAAACTCCTTCTGAGTCTCTCTGTCCTGGCCAGGATGCTACAAAACCTTTTGCCTGAGTTTAACAGATGAAACAAGCCATTGTTAGGATGTGATGAGACATTGATAATCCTGAGAGCTCTGGTCCTGCATCTTCTGGTATAAATGTCCTGCATAGATGGTAGAGCTGACCTGCAGCAGCGTTCCACTGCACGGATCACTCTCTGTAGGGCTTTACGGTCATGAACACAGCAGTTTCCAAATCAGAATGTAATATTCTGTGTCAGAATACTTTCCACATCGCCAGAGTAGAAAGTCTTTAGAATCCCTGAAGAGACCCCAAACTTCCTAAGCGGTATGAGATGGTAGTCTCCGCTTTGCCCTTTTGGTCTGAACTTGGATGTGTTCAGAGCATGTCAGGTCCTCAGAGATGTGAACCCCCAGATATTTAAAACTGTTCACCCTTTCCACTGGAGTCCCGTTAATGATGAGGGGCTTATAGTCCCGCTGCTGTCTCCTGCTGAAGTCTACCACCAGCTCCTTGGTTTTGCGGACATTAAGCTGCAGGCAGTTTTCCTGACACCATAATGACAGGTTCACAACTAAATCCATGTAGGCCATCTCATCATTGTTCGCGATGAAACCCAGTACCACCATGTCATCTGCAAACTTCACGATAGTGTTTGAGGAATATGTGGCCGTGCAGTCATGGGTGTAGAGAGAGTACAGTAGGGGGCTAAGAACACACCATTGTTTAGCTCCTGTGTTGATGGTGATGCTGTTGGAAACACAGTTACCAACCCTCACTGCCTGTGATCTGCCTGTGAGGAAGTCCAGCACCCACGCACACAAGCGGTTGTTGAGTCTGTGGGGAACAGCCCGGACACAGACAGGTAGACATGTTGTTTCTTCACCATACACATTTATTAACAACTATTATATACAATAGAAGTGCACAAACCCAATGCCTCAGCTCCAATCACCCCTTAAGTCCTGGCCACACTCACAATGCCTTTCACAGTCTCTGGTCCGCCTCCACTCCTCTCCACCAAGCTTCGTCCTCTTCCACCCGACTCTTGCCCCTGACTGGAGGGAGGCGGCCCCTTTTATTCACCCCGGAAGGGCTCCAGGTGTATCCTAAGGGGCTCCGTAGCCACACCCCTGTGTGGCGGAAGCTCTGACGGTACATCCGGAAGTCCTCCAGGTGTCCACAATCCTCTTCCCCGCAGTACTTCTGGGTGTGGCGGAAGTACTGAGGTCCAGGGCTCCCAAGGCATCGGGGCACCCCCTGGTGGTGACCATGGGCCCCTACAGGGTTGAGCTTCCATGCTCTGTACCCGTGGCCCCCAAAGCAACCAGGACGGATGCCCCCTCATGTTCTGGAGGAGGCATTAGCCCTCCTCCAGTCCTCCTGGGCATCCCGTCCGGGTAGGAACCCCAGCCGGGTGCCACAAGTCCTAAGTCGCTCAGTTTCGCAAACAGTCTACAGGGTATTATTGTATTGAATGCTGAACTATAGTCAATGAACAACAATCTCTCATAGTTCCCCTGTTTGTGGTCCACATGGCAGAGGGTGGTGTGCAGTACATGGGAAATGGCGTCCTCCGTCAATCTGTTAGGATGGTAGGCAAACTGGAGTGGGTCAACGGTGCTTGGGATGGAGGATGAGATGATGTCTTTCAGTAGCCTCTTGAACACCTTCATGACTACTGATGTCAGTGCAACAGGTCGGTAGTCATTCAGGCACATGGGCTTATTTTTCTTTTGAACAGGAACAATTGTGGCTCTTTTGAAGCATATAGGAAACACAGACTGCGCTAGAGTCTCGTTGAAGATGGTGGTGAGTACTCTAGCTAGTTGGTCAGCGCAGCAACGTAGCAGGCATCTAGAAATGCTGTCTGGTCCCGCCGCCTTCCTGATGTTTACTCGCTTCAGTGCTGCACGCACATCGCGCTCTGCAATGCTGATGACGTCACCGTCCTCCATAGTCAGGCAGTAGTTAGCACTAGCTGCGTAACCAGCCTCAAGAACGGGCGTAAAACACGTTGAGTTCATTAGCAAATGCAAATGCAGAGTCTGCGCTTACCGTTGCGTGAGATTTTCCTTTGTAGCCTGTACTCTGTATGTCGCCCTGTTGAAAGTGCAGCTCTACTCGCTCCTGATACTGGTGTTTGACATCTTTCACTGCATGTCGAACGCCTTATGAAGCCGCTTTGTAGGCACTCATATCGCTAGTAGTGAGTCCGACATTATACCCAGCGGTTCCAGCATTTACTGCCATGTGGATCAATCTGTCAACCCATGGTTTTTAGTTGGGAAAAGATTTAACTCTCGCCGTGGGAACAACTTCATCAGCAAGCATACTAACAAAACTAACTACTGCTTCCGCAAACTCGTTGATGTCATCTGCGCATGTTCGGAATATGTCCCAGTCTTCGTCATCGAGCGCATCCTGCAGCATGGCTTCTGATTGGGCAGACCTGCACTTCACCTCCCTTGTGACCGGAGCTTCCCGAATTAAACTTTGCTTATATTCCGGCATGAGGAAAATCCCAAACACTGGATGTGAAACAGCTTTATAGCCCTTCTTGTACGGGGTGTAGCAGTGATCCAGGATTCTGGCTCCCCTAGTTGGACATGTGACATGTTGGTGAAAGTTCAGCATTACTTGTTGAGGTTTGCCTTATTAAAGTCCCCTGCCACGATGAATGCTGCGTCTGGGTGTTTGTTTTGAGTTGTACACAGAACATTGTGGAGTTCAGACAAAGCCGTGCCTGCATCCGTGTGGGGTGGGATGTAGACCGCCGTGGCAATGACTGAGGTAAACTCGCGAGGCAGATAGTGAGGATGACATTTGATGATTAAATACTCCAGATGAGGCGAGCTGTAGCCGGAGAGAATTGAAGTATTCCTGGCATCGCACCATTTGTTATTAGTCATGAAGCAAACTCCCCCACCTTTAGCTTTGTTAGACTCCGCCGTTCTGTCCATGCGAAACACAGAAAATGAGTCTGACAGTGTTACTGCTTGGTCCGGCACTGTGGGGGTCAGCCATTTCTCCATAAAGCAGAAAATGTTTCAATCCCTTATGTCGTGTTGGAAAGTAACTCTTGCTCTTAGGTCATCCAGCTTGTTCTCCAGTGACTGAACATTAGCCAGCAGGATGCTAGGCAGTGGTGGGCGATGTGCTTGTTGTCTCAGTCTATTTTGGATGCCGCCGCATTTCCCACACCGTTTATTTGTTCGTTGCCATGAGTCAGTGTTTCATCTATTGTTGTTGTCTGGGTTGTGGAATATAGTATCTCAGCTGACCACGACGGATTGGGCTTAAAAGTGTCCGAAATAAAAGTAGAGACCCGGTTTCCAATTTCTAAAAGTGTTCTACTGTCATAGATTACTAAACCCGATGTCATCTGTGATTGAAGAAATAATAAATAAAGGAAATAAACTAAAAAAAATGCACAGTCTAGACGGAGCGGTCAGGAAGGCGTCTGAACGTGGCCGTGCCATCTCATATGACCATCAAGCAACTCAGAAAGGGAAGGCAGGGATTCATCCAAGCTGTTCTCAGCAAGGCTGGAGAAGTGCTGACCTGGACAGTGGATGTTGTCTGCTGGTGGAAAGAACACATTCAGGAGCTCCTGAACCTAATGTACATGCCCTCTGTGGAGGAGGCAGAGTCAGAAGCTAATGGGGTATAAATGCCCATTTCCCTGAGTGAGGTCACTGGGGTAGTTAAGCAACTCCACAGTGGCAATGCCCTGAGGGTGGATTAATCAGCCCAGAAATCCTGAAGGCTCTGAGTATTGTTGGACTGTCATGGCTGTTCAGTGTTGTGTGGTCATCACCGGCTGTGCCTCTGGAGTGGCAGACCAGGTTGTTCGTCCCTATTTTTAAAAAGGGGGACAGTAGAGTGTTGTCCAACATTTGAGGGATCACACTCCTCTGCCTCCCTGAGAAAGCTTATTCAAGGACGCTAAAAAGTAGACTTTTCCCAGTTGTGGAACCTCAGGTCCAAGAGGAGTAATGTGGATTCCTTCCAGGCAGTGGAATAATGGACCAGCTCTTTATCCTAACATGGATTCTGGAAAAGGTATGGAATTATGCCCAGTCGCTCTCCATGTGTTTTGTGGATGTATGACATTTTCCTTAAGGGATGGTGTGTGGTCTGCTGGGAGAGCTTCCTTGAGGGATGTTTTGGGCCCCCAATAAGGGCTATTCGGTCCTTGTACAATCACAGTGAGAGCTGTGTCATACTTGGAAAAATAGCAGCACCATTTCCTGTGGGTGTGGGACTCCACCAGAGCTGTGCTTTGTCTCCTATCCAGTTTGTGGTTTTCATGAACACGATATCAAGGCGCAGATTGGGAGGGAAGGGGGTCAAGTTCGGTGACTTTAGAATTGCATAACTGCTTTTGCAGATGACATGGTCCTGTTGGCTTCATCGGGCTGCAAACTCCACCACATGTTGGGACAGTTTGTGACCAAGTGTGAAGCGGCAGGTATGAGGATCAGCAGCTCCAAGTCTGAGGTCATGGTCTTTAGTAGGAAACAGGTGGACTGTCATCTCTGAGTGGGAGGTGAGTTACTGCCTCAAGTGGAAGAGTTTAAATACCTCGGGGTCTTGTTCAAGAGTGAGGGGAAAAGGGATGGTCAGATCAACTGACAGACTGTGGTTGGCGAGCAACCAGTTACTATACCAATCTATAGTGGGAAAGAAGGAGTGGAGTCAGAATGTGAAGCTCTAAATTTACCAGTCAATTTACATTCCTATCCTTACCTATGGCCATGAGCTTTGGGTAATTACCGAAAGAATGAGAATGTGGATACAAACGGCTGAAATGAGCTTTCTGCACAGAGTGCCTGGACTTCCATTAGAGATATGATGAGAGACATCAACATCGGGATAACCTTGGCACAGGGAGGAGCCAACTGAGGTGGTTGGGGCATCTGATACAAATGCCACCTGGACACCTCACTGTGAAGGTTTTATGGGCACAAGCAGCTGGGAGGAGACCCATGGCTTGCTGGGAGTACTATATCTCTTAGATAGCCTGGGAACACCTTGGGATCTCGCAGTATGAGATGGCAAGTGTAGATGGGGAAAAGGACATTTGGGCCTCACTGCTAAGACTGTTGCCCCTGAGAACTGGCATTGGATATGAATGAATGAGTGAATGAATGAACAAATGAATGAATGAATTTGAAATTTTAAAAGTTTTTTAGAATATTGTAAAGTTGTTAGGAAAAGTACTGACTTTGTATTTTTGCCAAAAACACACAATTATTGATTCAAAATAATATTCTGAGTATAGTTATTTGAATGGGATTCCCCTGTTTTTTTTCCCAATGTTTAATTTAAATTTTCATAGAAATACTGATTTCTTCTGACATTTGGGATTTCTAATTTCTCCTTGCAGTAACATATGCAGACATCTGACTGTGGACATTGTTGTACACTGTGGCTTGCTAGCTGTATATTGCAGCAATATGTTTTATGACCAGTCGTATTACTATAGTTCTTTTCAGCTGAAAAGATCTAACTAATCAGATGTCTTGCAATTGCAAGGCTCAGCACAGCAGTCAAGTAATTCACTTTAGCCATGCATGCACTTTGATGTGTTTGTGAAAAAAATAGCCTTCAGACATCCAAAGAATGAGTAGCCCAACACCTCCAGCTGAGAAAGGACATTTTTAACACTGCTTTTTCAATTTACAACAAAGTAGTTAATGATGCTCTTAGTAACACAGAAAACTGATTTTAATCTAAAATTTTAGAGATTTGTGTCTTGTTCACCTTGTTGGGTTTATTGTATAACAATTAGGCTGCATTATTAGTGTTCTGTAGGCTCTCTGATTTGAGTAGCTATATTAAGCCTCCTTCCAGTTGTCATATGTGTGAGCAGAGCAGTGATAACATTTATGAAAGATATAACTATGCTCTTTGAAACAAGCATTAATTACAGCAAATAATTTTGAATTACTGCGGTGGGTTGGCACCCTGCCCAGGATTGGTTCCCTGCCTCGTGCCCTGTGTTGGCTGGGATTGGCTCCAGCAGACCCCCGTGACCCTGTGTTCGGATTCAGCGGGTTGGAAAATGGATGGATGGATGGATGGAATTTTGAATTATCCATCCATCTTGTACAGTGGAGGAGAATTGGTGCTTAATCCAACAGTTTTGGGCATAAAGTGTAAACTATCTCCTAAAACACAGCTAGTCCATCGTAGAGGCCACTCACTCATTCACACTGTGCCACTATGTGAAAAAATTATATAACTACACAAATGAATAGTTATAGGTCATTAAACCTAGAACCATACTGCACCTCCTCTAAGCCACCAAACTAAGCACCAGCTCAACTCCCTACTAACGCACCTAAATGCATTCTGAACTTGTTCTTAAAGAATCTGCTTACCTTGCTGGAACTTTCTAAAAGGAATTTACAAAAGTTTTCTGTCTCACCTATACACATTGTCCATCTCTGGTGCAGTTTACTTCCACAAATCTCCTTGAAGAATCTATCTGCTCCAGCAGATGACTAAAATATTTCTCAGAACAGTTTGTTATATTCTCTAAAATGGAGGCAACAAGCTTTGGAATTTGAATTTGTTGTTGTTCACCGTGTTTCTGTCTTTATCTTTACCTCATCTTTAATAATGTGAAAATGTTTTTGCAAATACTGCATAATGCAGATTGCTATGGATATAAAATAGTAAAATCTTTATTTAGAAAGATGATAATTTATAAATAATAGAATAAATAATTTCAGATGTTTGGTTAAAAAAATAAAACACCACTGATCTCTTAACATTTCCAGATTCCATGGTTTTAATCCTGGTCTATATCGTATTTGTGCAGTTTGCCCATTCTCTCCATGTTCATGTGGATTTTCTTCAATAGGAAGTACATTTTTCTTATGTGTGTTTGATTAAGGGCTCTGAATTGAATTTTATGAGGAAAAATTGTAGGAGGAAGTGTAACCCGCAATGGACAGGCTACCTTGTGCTTGATGGTGCCAGGATAGCTACTGATCTCCAAAAGCAACAACTGAAAAAAATGTGTACGATGTGTAAATAATGTTTATTTATAACCCAATATGATGCTCATTCAGTACCACTGTTGTAGTCAGTTTGTGTCAGGGTCTAGTTTTTGTGAAGATGCACTTTCAAGTATTTACCAACTATGTTTTAAGAATAAAATGAAAATGACCAGTCATGTGCCTTTAAAAAGAATAGCGGCTTTTACATAAAGAAGAAGGATGTAGCAGAAAGTGCGCATACATACTTCATCCCTTTGTTCAAATCAGGATAATAAGGAAATCGAAGTACCTTGTGACATAAGATGCATTTACACAATCCGCACAAGCAGTGACCAGTCCTATGTTTTAAATTCAGTCTCCTAGAGTTGCAAGGAAGCAGCAGTAAACGCTCACGTAGTGTATCACAGTAACAGGAAATATTACTGCTTACATGGAAATAAAACTAATAAGCCTCACAGCTTTCTGCCTTCAAAAAACATGGTTTGTTAAATTAGCCACCTTTTCAAAAGTGACTAAGTTTAGAGTTTGAGTTAGGTAATAAGTTACATCACTTCACTAGGCAGTGCATAGGACCAATAATAATTCTGGATAGCTGGAAGAATAGGGGTAAGTTTACTTTAGTAGGTGCATCTCAAAAACACAATATAAGCACATTTACTACTTTAAAAAGCACAGAGCTAAGTCACACACCAGCTTTTAACAATGTGCAGATTTATGGGCCCAAATGCTTTGCTCATTTAGATTTTTTATTGTGGCCCTTTGACTCTACTCCCACATTTCCATAAGATGCACTATTTAGATTAATTGGCAGCTCCAGATTGGCCCTTGATAAGTATGAGTATAGATGTATGGCTGAGTGGGACATGCATTGGATTGGCACATTTCTAGGGCTACTTCCTGGGTTACACACAATGTCACATGAGCAATCTTAATTCATTCAGGACCGTAAATTGGATTAACTGAGTTTGAAAATATTCTGTTATATTGCATTAACTTATAGTGCTGCTTGCACAGTTTATAGGTGGCATGGTGGTGGGTATTACTGCTACCTCACAGGTTCACCATTCTGGAATTCACTTCCCATGTTTGGACATTGTCTGTGAGGAGTTTGCATGTTCTGCTCATTATTTGTGTGGGTTTTTGGTTTTCCCCCAGCAATCCTAAAGGTTTGCAGATTAGGTTAATTGAGGATTTTAAATTTGTAATAGTGTGTGTGTGTGAATGGGATCTGTAATTGACTAATGCCCAGACCAGAGCTGTTTTCTGCTCTGCACACGGTGATGCTGGGATAAGCTGTAACCCCAACACAACTGAAATTTGGAGGAAGTTGTTTTTTTGCAAATAAAATAAAATACCAGATAACTATGTTTGTGTTTGTTTCATAGAAATGCATTTCTGTCTGAGGTCAAATTTATATCCATCAGTTTATTTTAATTTTTGTGAATTTTCCCCCTATTAAACTTGTATTTGTTCATTTGGTTACAGTAATTTTTAAAGTGTTTTGTCTTTCAAGATGTCTGTAAAGACGTCATACATTCCAACGTTTATCATCAATCAGAAAAATCATAAAGGGTCAATTTTTGCTTTACACTTGACAGCAGCAGACATAGCTGTTACACTTGATCTCCTTGATATGGAATATTATTACATGTATTTTTTTGCTACAGTGTCATGAAACCTTTATAAGCCAGTCAGCTAAATTAGTATTTACTTTATGTAACACCTTTCTTAATACTTAAAGCACCAAAATAATAATAATAATAAACCCTTGGGCTTTTTTTGCAAAAATAACTGATATGAGTATAAAATGTTCTCATGACATAGATGAAAGATTAATGAGCTGATCCTAGTAAAAGAAATAAATAAAACTGTAGTGTCCACTGGTATGTTGCCAGTTTCCTGATATCCTAGCTACCATTTGACTGCTATACCTGTGTGATGATGGATGATTCTTTTGTTATCTAGCATGGTGTATTCTTTGTTTCCAGAAAAGGTGGGTGACTCCAGTACTTTGCATTGTCTTGCCTCTTCTAAATGCCTATGGATCTATGTGGGTGGTATAGAATTGTATTTCTCCTTTTACAACAGAATTCAATTTTCTATACAAGTGTTAAATTTCTTTTAGTCCCTTTTAAACATTTCTGATCTCTACTAACATTATAAGATTGTCTTTTCCCCTTGCAATTTGTTGCACTTAAAAAATAAATTGTAGACTTAATATGATTCATCAGTGTTCACTGACATTTTTGGGATGCTCACGTAACACCTGGCTGTGGTAGATAGAGGGTCAATTCCGTAGGGTAGGACTGGGTGGCGTGTCTGCCTAGGGTGTTGCCAACCAGGATCCTGAGCTGTTTCATCGTGTGATGGGTACGGCAATGCCCTGTACCAGAGCATGCTCCCTGCCCTGCCCTGACCTGAGTTTTCACTGATCTATAAACCATACACAAAATATAATGCATGGTATTATTCTTATGTAACCATTTAATGTAATGTTTTATAGTTTGTTTACTAAAACATATTCTGTTGTCATATTCTGTGAACATAACTAATTGAATTATGTATACATCTGTATCTATATATTTCTATATATATCTATATATATATATATATATATATATATATATATATATCTATATATAAAAGTGCACAATACCCAGTGCCGCAGCACCAATCACCCCTTCAGTCCTGGCCATACAACACAATGCCTTCACAGTCTCTGGTCTGCCTCCACTCCTCTCCACCGAGCTTCGTCCACTTCCATCCGACTTTTGCCATTGAATGGAAGTAGGCGGCCCATTTTATACACCCCCGGATGGGCTCCAGGTGCTTCCTGACACTCTTCCGTCGACACTCCCCTGTGTGGTGGAAGTGCTGGCTGCGCAACCGGAAGGACTCCGGGTGTCCCTGTTCCTCTTCCTTCCAGCACTTCCGGGTGTGGCGGAAATGCTGAGGTCCAGGGCTCCAAAGGCATTGGGGCGCCCTCTGGCGGTGGGCGGTGGCCCCCAAAGCAACCAGGGCGGTTGCCCCCTCGTGTTCTGGAGGAGGTACAAGCCCTCCTCCGGTCCTCCTAGGCATCCCGGCCGGGCATGAACCCCAGCCGGGTGCCACAATCTCTCTCTCTCTCTCTCTCTATATATATATATATATATATATATATATATATTTCTAGCTAGAAATGCACAAGAGGAGAAAGTGAATCACGTATCTTAATTTTTTTTATTCCTAAGCTTTCAAGTCCTATCAGGAGTTATCATCAGAGGAAATGATTAGACATACAGGAATCTCAGGCAATATATAACAAATAAGGAGAAAAGGGTAGGTTGACTTGTGGATTTCCAGCTACAAATATGCAAAGAGAATTACAGACCTTCAGTTCCATATTCATATATGTACAGTATATGGTGTATATCTTGTAAAGTTAATCTGGGCAGTGGTACTCCACAGTGGTACTCCATTTGGCTAGCAGAGGACACTACCATCACATCAAGAGGTTTTTTTTTTTTGTTTTTTTTAATTAATTTTTATTGTAATCATTCCATACAAGTAGATCAATTTATAACCAAACAAAATTGAAGACAAATCAAACCCCACCCCTGAGAAGGACAGCTTAGCCAAAGGAGAATTGCTTAGGGCTTTTTAATAAGGCAACAATAAACAAAAGAAAGGGAGAAATAAATATATAGGTAAATAAGAAATGGAGAAGGGAATTAAATGCGGTAATAGTTATTTCTCTTATTGTAAAATAATATTGATTAGATCCTGCAAGGTTTTGAAAAAATTTTGTACAGATCCTCTGAGAATTAGATTTTTTCCAATTTCAAATAATATAAAACATTGGTTTCCCACTGACTTATCAGAGGAGAGTTAGGATTCTTCCAATTTAACAGAATAAGTCTGCGTGCCAAAAGTGTAGTGAATGCAATCACCGTTTGCTTGTTCTTCTCCACTTCAAGTCTGTCTGGAAGAACACCGAATACAGCTGTTAATGTGTTAGGAGGGATTGTGACCCCAAGGCTGTCTGAAAGGCACTTAAAAATTTTTGTCCAAAATTATGTTAGTTTGGTGCAGGCCCAGAACATGTGACCCAGTGAGGCAGGAGCTTGGTTGCAGCATTCACAGGTTGGATCTTGCCCTGGAAACATTTTGGACAGTTTTAAGCGAGACAGATGAGCTCGATATATAATTTTTAGTTGAATAATTCTATGCTTTGCGCATATGGAGCTCAAGTGAATTTTCTGCTTTGCTACCTTCCACTCCTTTTCTGATATATTGATTAAGAGATCTTCTTCCCAATGTCCTCTTGGATCTTTGAAAGGTAGGGACTCTAATAGGATTTTATATAATGCGGAAATGGTGTTTAATTCCTCGAAATTGAGCAGTATTTTTTCCAGCATTATGGAGGGTACGAGGTGGGGAAAATTGGGCAATTTCTGTTTAACAAAATTTCTAATTTGAAGATAGTGAAAGAAATGTGTAGCTGGGAGGTTGAAATTTGAATGTAATTGTTCAAAAGATGCAAATATGTTGTCTATATAAAGATCTCTGAGCATTTTAATCCCAAAACTTTTCCAGGTATTAAAAACTGTGATATGTTTGCGAGGGTTGAAAGAGGTGGTTCTCTTGCAGAGGTGCCACAGATAAAAGTTGGTTCCATATTCTGAGTGAGTAAAGCACAATTGGGTTATTAGTATATTTGCGATAACTTGCATTTATTGGAGAGCAGAGCAGGGAGTATAAAGAAGTACTACAAGATTTTACTTCTATTGCGGACCAAGGCTGTGTATGTTCATATATTTGTGTCCAGGTTTTTATGGCTTGTATGTTTGCTGCCCAGTAATAAAACTGAAAATTAGGTAAAGCCATGCCACCTTCTGCCTGAGGTCTTTGTAGGGTCGCTCTTCGGATACGTGGGTGTTTTGAGTTCCAAGTGAATGAGGTTATTGTTGAATCTAATTGCTTAAAAAACGATTTATTGATATATATTGGAATGTTTTGAAATAAAAAAAGAAGTTTAGGAGGGATATTCATCTTAACAACGTTAATTCTTCCGGCTAGAGTGAGATGAAGGGTTGACCATCTATGCAAGTCTTGCTTAATTTTTTCCATACAGACGGCAAAATTTTGTTGATAAAGAGCTTTATGTTTACTTGTGATATTTACCCCTAGGTATTTAAACTGATCTGCTATGGTAAAAGTTAGGGTATCCAATCTAATATTATATGCTTGTGAATTCACTGGAAAGAGTATACTTTTATTCAGGTTAATTCTAATACCAGATATCTT